>NC_081410.1:544442942-544530442 GCF_030272615.1 Cryptomeria japonica
GGCACAAGTCACCACAGTCAGCGGGTCAGGATTAAAGGTTCAAAAGTGGGCCCCAAAGATGAGTCAGGTCGCAGGTGGAGATGACCTGGCAGGGACAACTCTTAACAATTTATTGAGACCCCGTGGCTCCTTCTGGCAAATGAGAAATTGACAAGTCAGCTCCGAAAGTGACAAGGCGCCATATGTCCGTGATGTGTCCGTGGGCCCACCATTTCTGAGAGCCTTTTTGAAGGGTTTAAATGCTGATCAATTCGAAATATGATCTAACAGCCCGCGCTATTTTGCAAGGGTAAAGTGCTCACTTCTTAAGGCCGCGAAATAGCGAAAATGAACAGGGACCGTCCACGTGTCTTGATGACACGCAGTCTAAAAGGAAACTGTGGGTCCCTATGGTTCCTGCTTGACAAATGACAGAATGACAAGTCAGCTCCGAAAGTGACAAGGTGCCAGGTGTCCATTACGTGTCCATGGGCCCACCATTTCTGAGAACCTTTTCAAAGGGTTAAATACCGATCGACTGCAGAGATGATCTGACGGTCGGCGCTATTTCGCAAGGGTAAAGTGATCACTTCTTAAGGCCGCAAAATAGCGAGAATGAGTGTCAGCCGTCCATGTGTCTTGATGATGACATGGGAGATAGACCTGTTGAAACGAAAGTGGGGCCCCCATGGTTTTTCTTCTAGCAAGTGACAGAGTGACAAATCAGCGCAGCAGGTGACTAGGTGCCAGGTGTTAGTGACGACTCAGCGGGCCCACCATTCCTGAGAACCTTTTCAAAGGATTAATTAGTGATCAACTTGAAGGATGATCCAATGACCCGCGCTATTTCGCAAGGGTAAAATGCTTCCCCTTTAAGCCCACGAAATAGCGAGAGTTAACGAGGGCCATCCACGTGTCATGATGATGACATGGCCAAAAGGGAAAATGTGGGCCCGTCACAGTATAAAGGGAGGCATTCGGCCAGTATCAAAATGGAATGCGAAGGGATTTTCTAAGACAATGGTCGGATGCTGCGTGGTATTATGTAGCCAATAGAACAACAGGACCCAGACTAAAGACAAAGCCGTCAAAATGAAATTAACAGTGAGACACTTGCAAGAAGGTTGCGACCCGTTGGAGCTAAAATATGAATTCTCGTATGAATTCGATTTTAAAAGGACGGCTGAAGCATGCGGAATCAATGTCATAGTTAAGGCCCAGAGTACAAGCATTTGATTTCTTAACAACCAAGTAAGGATATCTTTTAAAAGATTTTTGCAGAAGAGCAGACGTAGAGTTATCCTTTTCTGAAACAGAGCAAGTGGTTCAGTTGCAGAGCAATTTCCTTCAAGCAAGCATCAGGTTCTCTCATGTTTTGAAGCAATTCTTGTGTGGCTTTTAGATAAAATCATTCTCGTATTGCAGGATTGTTTAAGAGTGTATTCATTTTCTTGTATTTTCCAATGGCTCCTAAAAGGGAATTTTCTGGCAAGGTTAATTATTTAGAACGAAGTGTCTGTGATGATTTTTTAGAACAGTTGACATTGTCAACTAACCAGGCATCAAAGGCCAAAGAGTTAGTGCCTAGGGCACCCCGTCTGAAGATAGGAGAAGGATTATATGACAAAGGTAATTGGTTAAGAGACCCACAGGTTGGACTGTCTGGGTTGGGGCTGTTCAGAATCAGATTTGGGATGAGGAATTCTCCTGCTCCTCAAAATAGCATTTGGGAACTAGATGTCGGGAAATTGGTAGTCCCAGGGGTGTTCATGGATACAGACTTGTTAACCCAAATGGCATTGAACTATGATTCAGTCACGAGATGCATCCGGGATGTTAATGGAAAAACCCTTGTGGAAATCAAGGCAGAGGAATTGAGAATAGCGTTTGGGCTCAATGAGTTCACAAACTTCCTGGAACCCATAAATTTCACACAATTAGCCCAAGTGTACGGTGCACAGAGGAGTCATCTTAGGAATGGGCCTCTTAAAGAACTTTTCCTAAAAATAGGAGGGTTAGCAGTTGTAGGGCCCAACACACAAGAGCCTTTTTCATTGAGTATGTTTACCTTAAGGGCTAAAGGCATGTATTGGGCACTTTGCCAAGTTCTAGGAGAGGATGCTGAAGCAAATATGCCAAATCATTACTTGTTAATGATTGTTCAGATTTTGAATCCTTCTCTTGCTATTACATTTGATTATGCTTCTTATATTGCCGATGCTATCCATGGAGGGTTGATAGGAATAAAAAATGGGAAGGTGGATAGGCCATTCGGATGGTACTCACTCTTGATGCACCTTTTCCTCTTCAAAGGTGGTGATTATTTCACCAGTGGAATGGACCTGGTAAAAGAGAAGGAAGGAGAGAAGATGCCAGTACAATTATGGAGCACTGTGTTGTCATGGGATAGAGAGGATGCTAGTTTCCTAAAGTTCGATAAATATTTTGCATCAAAAATAAAGACTCTCCTTTGCTCTGATAACCCAAGAGTCCCCAAGGTTCTTCTGGAATTCCTAAGGCCAAAACAATTCGCAGAGAACATCAAAATTGTTCATAACTGGGGTGACATGTACTTATATCCAGTCTCCACGGTTTTCAGAGTTTTTGGTTTTAGAGGCACCCCATTTTTGTTACCATACCAGGTCCCTCTCAAAGTGGGAATAGCTGAGATCCTTAGACAAATTGGTGGCCTACAAGAGGCAGAGCTAACAGGTAGAGGTAAAGGGACTATTTTCCCTACAGCTACAATAGCCCATCAATTTGTAATTACAAAGGGAGGCTAGAATTGTTTTGAGGATTTCCTCAAACCCTACCATTTATCCACTGCAGTGTCCAGATGTGCTGATCCAGAGGACTTTTACAATGGTGTGTTCAGGAAGAAGGTAGCATGCAGAGGTAGGCCTCATCAATTCCACTTTCCTGAAGACCTCATCAGGAATGAATTTGATTTAGATGAACAGGAGTTGAGGAAAGAAAAATGGGTGGCTTACAAGAAAGCCTTGGATTTTGTGCATCAATTTGATGCTAGCTATGACCCATTGTCTAGCTTCTTCCCATTGGAAGAAAAAATAAAATTTTTGATTGTTTGCTTCGAAGATGTGATGCAAACACTAAAGAAAAAGAGGGAAGTTGTAATTAAGAGCAACCCTGAAAAGGCTAGAATGATTTTGGGCAAGTCAGCTTCCACTAAAGCAATCCCTCTTGGTGACTACACCCTGCATAAGAAATCAGGTTACAGTGTGCTGGTGTCTACAACAGGGGAGCCCTCTTCATCCAAAGGAAAGAGGAAGGTGCAAGATGTCATTGACATCCAGGACAGCCCAAAGAAGCAAAGGGTGGGGAAGGAAGTGCAATCAGATACACCCTTGTATTCCCCATCCCAATCCCCTATCCACATAGGAGATGAACAAGCAGCAACTGAATACCTCTCGCAGTTGGGCAGCTTGGGGGAAATTGCCTACACTTATGATGAAGTGGAAGAAGGGATGCCAGAAGAGCCCACTGAAGCACAAATGGACATCACCTCAACTGAACTTAAGGGCCAGAAGTGGGATCCTGAGATAAAGAAGGCCAGTAGCACCTTTTTAGCTGATGATAACTTTGTCACATCTAAAGCATTCATGCAATTTGTCTGGAAGTAGCATATAGATACATATAATGCTAGATGTGAAACAAGAAAGGCAGAGCAGCCTAACAAAGATCCGGCCTCAGTGGAAGAAGAAATAAAACAGGAGATGATGGAAGAATTCAAAACCATCACTCCTGAACAGGGAAGAGATCTAGTAGCACAAACTGGAGTGCTCATTTTACCAGAATGGAATATTGCTGATGCTCTGGTGCTAGATGCAGTAAGAAAAGAGACTAAACCCATGGAAGGGGTTACATTCAGTAAGGACAATGCTACACTAGTTATGTGGTCCCTCAAAATAAATGAGGACAAGAAAGGTAAAGACACTTCAGGGTCAAGTCACCTTGGTGGATTGATGGTCAAAAGAGTACAGAGTACAGGGGTAGTAGAGGCTGCTAGCACTATGCTAGAAACTGCAAAATTTAGTGTTGCAGTGGCTGAGAAGGAAGCTAAAGAAAAGGAGGCCCTCCAGATTAAATTGGAAAAAGTTTTGAAGGCCTATGACAGTGTCAAGGAGGAGGTAAGAGGCAAGGATAGCATCATTGCCAAATTGCAGAGCCAGCTGATGGGACAACACCAACAAGGTGAGTCTTCAACATTGATGATTGCCTCTTCTCCTACAAGACCTCCACCTACTAGCCCCATTATTGAGCTCCCACCATCTCCTGCGCCTTCCAGCTCCCAAATGATTGAGATAACTCCCCAAGAGTTGGAGAACCTAAAGCAAGCTCAGGCCTTTTATGCAGGGAAGTATGAGGAGAAAATAAAAGCCACAATCTCCAATTTTGCAGATACTATAAATGCCTCACTGCTTCACAATAGTGTGGGAAGGGTCATGGAGATATGGAATGAATTAAGGAGAGATAAGGCCATTTTGACACCCATTTTTGACAGATGGAGGCCTAGGGAGCAAGATCTAGAGTTCATGTGTGTATCCTGTGATGAAGCAAGAGCTAATCCCATTATCAAATCCACTTCTGATATCGCTAAGATCTTATTGCAACTGGCAACAGAAGTGGATAATGTGGAAAGAAGGGTTAAATTACTTAAGAAGGAATACACTGATCAAGTTTGTGAGTTGCTCCCAGGAATTTTTGCCAATCCGGATCAGTTGAAAGATAAGCAAATATGGCTTAAAGAGATAGAAGTCAAATTGTCAGCAAGGGTAAAGGGAATCATTGATCTTGATGATACCTCTTTCTTTGTTATAACAATATGGGAAATAGAAAAAATTAAATAACACTATAGTTTTCTTAATTCAGAAGTCAACAAACTGAGAAATTCTTGGAAAAGGTTGACTAAAAGTAAAGATGATGTGATTAATTTTTCATGGCCGACAGAAGAAACATATAATGAGTGGGAAGTTAAATATTCCACCCATGATCCAGAGCAGTTGGAAGGCGCCCCTGAAAAGCCAGAAGAGGTTGCAACTGAACAACCTGTTGAACAGACTGCAGAGGCTGAAAAGAGCGCATAACTGTTTCACGTAAAAATTGTAACCTCATCAATTTTGGAAATAATTGTAACAAACTCTCCTCGAGAAGTCCGAAGCTTTGTGCATCCATGTTGTTATAAATGGATACCAGGACTAGAGGGAATGGGATCACAAAATTTTGTAAGAAAACGCTGCAGAAATTTATTTGAGCTTTTCTAAGTCTAATGGAGAATCAGAATTTATTGTAATACTCTTTGAAATGAATATCAATATACAGGCCATCGGTTTTGAGTAAAAGTTATGTGTTGTCTTCACGTTTGTTCACAAATTTATTTACTGTCTTTATTCTAAATAATCCAGGGTTGTTTAGTTTGAATGGAATTGCAAAGCAATCTTAGTATAAGTGTTTGTTAGCTTTTCTCTTTAGAAGGGAAATTAAATACGCGGGATCACTCATACCAGTAAATTCTTTGGAGGAAACTTTGAATTTTGAGGACCATAGCTTAGTCTAGAATGATTGAATTCTTGTATGTGCCAGGCATAATATCAGGATTAGTGGAAACCAAGCCGACGGGAAGCATAAAGATATATTGTTTCAGAAGTTTTATTTGAATTTAGATGACTCTGTAACCTTGGATAAAGCACTGGTGTTAATCGAGGTTGTTTATTGCATACTTTGTTGATCAAAAATGTTGAAGTTAAGTACAGTTTCTATTCATTGTTTTCAGTTGATTTCAAGGTGAATAAATCCACTGGTTTTCTGGACTGGTTTGCTGTGGGTTTATTGTTTAAAAGTGTGAAGTTAATTCACAAAGGTATACCCACCTGGGCTCTAAGGAAGCCCGAAGTGTAGAAGGTTTAATCAAACCTTGTCATATGTTGTCTCTGGAATTTCCTTATCTTTGATGTTTTCTCTGCACCCAGTTTAGACCATATTATCTTAAGGACATTGAAGGGAATCAAATTTTGAGGACAACACAACACAAACTCAGTTTTGGTGGTTATTGCTAAATTCTGTGAGAAGCAAGAATCGAGCCAGGATCTGATGTCGGTCATAGATCACATGCAACTCCAAGCAACGGATGATCGAAGATCAAAATGGCTGAATGAAGATAAGTCTGATATGAGAGAAAAATAGAGATAAAGAAGAGAATTTAGAGAAGACTCTCACTGAGCTATCACTTCACTTGTGAAGGTGAGAGTATATTGCTTATTATATAGAAAAATAATAGCATATACAACCAAGAGGTGCATTAACTCCCACCTCCATAAAAAGTGGGAGGTTTTACCTACTACCCCATAAAAGGTGGGAGGTTTTTACCTACTTGGTAAATGTCAAAACATGTGGCATAACCTCCTTACATGAAAACAAAAAAGGAGTTATAAGAGGTGGCACATAAGGCCAAAAGAGGGTGAGAAACCCAACTACCCCATAACCCACTTAGGAAATGACAAAATAGTGGTTATGAGAGGTGGCACAACAAGCCAAAAGAGGGTGTGTAACTCAACTACCCATGTGAGGTGGAGAGTTACACATGTAGCTAATGTATTCTGCCACGTGTCCTCATATTAACCACACCTAATAACCTAAGCAAGCTTAATAATATATGTGTAGGAAAAATAAATACCCCCTAACATAAGGAAAATAAAAAAACCTACACTAACACCCCCCCTTAAGCGTAGCTTAGGTGGGTGAAAAGATGGGTCCCGGCAAATGAGGCCATGTTAGGTACCCATGTACATAAATATCCCCCCCCCAAAAGAAGAAGCCCCCCCATAAGAGGAATAGACCCCCCTAAATAGAGAGAGAGAAAGAATGAAGGACTAAGAAGCCCCTTCTGAAGTAGACACCTTTTGCATCCCAAGCAAAGATCGCAAATGAAGGAACTTGCTTTTAGTGAAAGGTTTGGTGAAGATGTCCGCAGTTTGCTCCGATGTAGAACAATACTTAAGATCAATGATGCCTTCCTGAATGAGCTCCCAAATATAGTGCATATGTATCTCAATGTGTTTCATCCTCTGATGATGAACTGGATTTCTTGAGATCTGTATAGCACTCTGATTATCACAAAAGATGATGGTAGGCTTTCTAACTGGAATACCAAGCTCAGTAAGAATATTTTGAAGCCAAATAGCCTCAGTGGTGGCATTGACTGCCCCTCGATACTCGGCCTCTGTCGATGAAAGAGCAATTGCAGACTACTTCTTGCTCGACCAACAAACTGGACTAGAACCAAGTGAGAAGCAATACCCAGAAGTAGACTTGCGATCCTGAGAATCACCTGCCCAATTTGAATCCGTATATCCTACCAAGTCAATATCCACACCTGCTACATACTGAATTCCATAATTGTGAGTACCCTGAATGTAGTGGAGGATCCGCTTAGCTGCTTTCCAATGCAACTCATGTGGCTCCTGCATGAATCTAGAGACCATGCCCACAGCATAAGAAATGTCGGGTCTCGTATGAGTCAAATAAATGAGGCTTCCAACAAGCTATCAATATAAAGTGCCATCAACCAAGGGTGAAGAGCACTTAGCCTCAAGTTTGACTCCTGACAAAAATGGAGTAGGTGCAGGCTTACAATCAGCCATGTGAAATCTGGAGAGCATATCAAGTGCATACTTGGGTTGTCCAAGGAAGATTCCTGAAGATGATTGAGTGATCTCAATTCCCAAGAAGTAATGCAGAAGACCCAAGTTTGACATCAAAAATCTATCATGTAGAGCAATTTTCACTGCCTTGATGGTGGATGAGTGACTCCCTGTGAGTAACAAGTCATCAACATAGAGAACTAGAAATGTGAGAGTTTCATCCTGTTGCAGAATGTATACGTTCAGATCAGAATGGCACCGAGTGAAACCAACTGTCAGAAGAAATGAGTCCATCTTGGCATACCAAGCTCGAGGAGCCTGTTTGAGGCCATAGAGAGACTTTCGAAGTCGACACACAAGTGAAGGATCCTGAACAAACCCCTGTGGTTGCTCCATGTAGATTTCCTCCTGAAGGTCACCATGAAGAAATGCACTCTTCACATCCATCTGATGAACTTCCCAATGATGGGCTGCAGTTATAGCAAGAACAAGTCGGATGGAATTCATCTTAGCAACTGGAGAAAAAGTCTCAGAGTAATCAACCCCTGGAACTTGGGAAAAACCTCTTGCTACCAAGGGAGCCTTATACTTATCAACCAACCCATCCACTGCAAATTTTGTTCGATAGATCCACTTGCATCGAACAAGTTTCCTTCGCTTAGGAAGAGGAACTAAATCCCATGTGTGATTCCTTTCCAAGGAATTGAACTCTTCTTGCATTGTAGCATCCCACTCAGGAACACCTGAAGCTTCTCGAAAGGACTGTGGATCAGAAGCTGAAGCAATGAAGAGATGTGGAGCTTGCTAAAATTGTGACCTTGTTCTTCTAGTATCTAATGGATCACCAAGCCAATCTCCTGCTGACTCAAAAGTTTGTCGAGCCCAAAGAGGCACTGAGGCTAGAGAGTCTGGGGGAGAATCATCAGCCTCTGAATGATGACTATGAGAGGAATGTGAATCCTCATCATCACTGTCACCATCTGAAGTAGAGGAAGAAGACTCCTCATCAAGATTAGGAGGATTAAGATCCTCTGAAGAACTGTCATCATAATGCAATTTCTCCAATGTGATAGTAGATGGAGAGGTGGTATGAGAAGAACTAGAAGAACTCTCCTCAAAACGAACACTCCTCTCAATGAACAACTCATGAGTAGTGGGATGGAGAAGCCTATACCCTTTGACGTCATCTGGATATCCAACAAATATGCAAGGCTTACTCTGCGGATCCATAGCCTTGCGTTTTTCAGCTAGAATGTGGGCCCATGCAAGAGAACCAAACACTCTAAAGTGTTTAACTGTGGGTTTTTGACCAGTCCAAGCTTGAAAGGGAGTTACCCCCTTCACAGCTTTATGAGGAACTCGGTTCTGGATGTAACACGCATAGTTGATGGCCTCTACCCAATACTGAGGTGCCAAAGACTTGGAGTGAATCATACAATTAGCCATCTCCTTCAAGGACCTATTCTTTCATTCTGCTACACCATTTTGTTGAGGACTGTATGGAACTGTGTGCTGCATGTTGATACCTTCTAAAGCACAAAACTGTTCAAACTGATTATTAACATATTCACCCCCATTATCTGTACGCAGAATCTTGATGAACTTCCCAGATTGTTTCTCTGCAAAAGCTTTGAAATCTAGAAAATTTTCAAAGACTTTAGACTTTTGTTTGAGAAAGTAAACCCATATATATCTGGAAAAGTCGTCAATAAATGTCAAGACATATCTAGCCTTGCTGAAGGATGGTTGTGGAAATGGTCCTGCCAAGTCACTATGTACCAACTCCAATAGTTGTGTAGCTCTCCAAGCTTTACCTTTATCATACTTCTCCTCTGGATGCTTACCAAGAATGCACCCCTGGCAAACTCCATCAAAAAATTGAATAGAAGGCAACCCTGAAACCATTTCTTGTTGACTGAGTTGTTGCAAGTAACGGTAGTTCAAGTGGCCAAACCGTTGATGCCACAAACAACTCACCTCATCTGCATGAGTGAGTAAAAATGTCGAAAGAGAGTTAGGAACAAAGTGAGAAAACTGATATAATCTAGAATGATGATCTGCTTTTCCCATAGCAACAGTAGACCCATTATGCATTTCGCTGATTACCACTGCATCTGGTGTGAACTCAACTCACTTGCCAGAACCAGTGTGAGTGATCTGATAAACAGATAGGAGATTAGTTGATAAAGATGGAACACAAAGGACATCTTGAAATGTTCCTTCACCCACATCAACAGACCCTCTCCCATGCACTTCAACAGAAGTGTCATCACCCATTAGGATGGAAGGCATAGAACATGGCTCTAAAGATGTGAAATCATCTTCTGAAGAAGCCATGTGGTGTGAAGCACCTGAGTCAATTATCCAAGAATTTGGTTGTGAAGCAATAGCAACTAGGGCCTTACCCTTTCCTTTCCCCTTACTCTTATCTATGTCCTTAGAAGATCCTTCTGATGAACTCTGTTTGACTGAATCAGGAACCTTGATATTATTCTTTTCAAGAAGATTTGAAAGGTGATCAATTTGTTTCTTTAAACACTTATGTTCATCATGACCAGGCCTCTTACAATAAGAACACTTGACCTTCTCCTTCTTAAGTTGTTCACCTTTTGATGAAGAGGTCTCATTGTCTGCTTTTGAAGTAGCAGATTTCTGATCTTTCTTCTTCTCTCCTTGGTTCTTTTGTTTCTTATCTTGCTTACTAGACCCTTTCTGTTCTTTTATGCCTTGATTTACAACTAAGGCATGTGACTTAGAGGGCTTTATTGTACCCATTTGAACCAATTTGTCCTGCTCCCTAGTGAGTTCTGCAGCAAAATCATCTAAAGAAGGCATTTTGAATGTGGTACCTAGGGCACATTTGGTAGCATAGAATGTAGAAACAAACACTGAATAGTTAGGACCAAGCTTAGAAAGAATACTCAAGATCAATTGCTTATCATCTTTCTTAGTTCCACATTGTTCCAACTGCAATCTTATAGACTTAAGTTTAGTGAAGAAGTCTTGTATAGTATCAAAATTGGTTGGATTCAACCCTATGAGTTCATTCTCCAATTGATGACCTCTTAGTTCATCCTGCTTACCAAAGAGGTTTTCCAAAGTAGTCCATACTGCATTTGGTGTAGTAGCAGATTCAATGTGAAAAAGAAGGTCAGGAGAGACTGACATGCACAATGTACCAAAAGCTTCATCACATTTATTAAACCATTTAATCTTTTCTGCAACATCTTGAGGTTCAGTTTCAAGTCCCATAGTAACACGATGATATCCATTGCTTTTCAGATATATTATCATCTTAGATTTCCATTCAAAGTAATTATATGGTGTTAAAAGTGGAACTGTAGATGCATCCATGATAGTAGAAAAGAAGATTGCAAAGAGTCAAAAAGAGTGCAAGAAAGAAGACACAAGAGACACCCCCCCTTTTCACTAGTCTTTGAAATCACCCCCCCCAAATATTACAAGGTTGGCACTTTATAATTAGTGCATTTACAAGGCTTTTATTAGATTACAATGCTTTCTAAGGCTTTAATGGCCAAAATAGAAAGTTTAAATACATATAAATTTAACACAAAATCTGAAAAAATTAGCCTTATAGCTGCTCAATGTATTTTAATACCTTTCCAACAACTATTCGTTTTTGTAAAATAGAGTTGTGAGAAGAAAGATATGATCTATAGAAGGGAAAAAAAACATGCAGCTGATTCAACCTGCAATATCTAACAAAGAAGGGTAGAATATTTCAATAAGACCTGCAATTATGAAGAGTGCTCATTTCCAGCTTTCCGTCAAGTACTCTGATTTTTTTTACTGTGTTCTCCAAACTCTGAATTTGGTGAAATAAAAGTCACTTATGATTTTCACAAGCCTTCTGGACACTCTGGAAATGCTAAAGAAGCCTCCAATATTACCAAAAATGTTGCAATCACCCAGATCTCAAAGAACACATATATAAAACCAGATTTAACTAGAAGCTTATTTTCCTTTAAACTGTTCTGATTCTCCAGATCACACGAAAATGTAGGAGAAGAGCATACTTGGTTTTTAAGAAAAATATTAGCTATCTAACAATCTCAAATCTCTCAAATAAATCAGAAAAGCAATGAGCTATACCAGACAACACGGCTCTGATACCATGTTAAATTCTGTGAGAAGCAAGAATCGAGCCAGGATCTGATGTCGGTCATAGATCACATGCAACTCCAAGGAACGGATGATCGAAGATCAAAATGGCTGAATGAAGATAAATCTGATATGAGAGAAAAATAGAGATAAAGAAGAGAATTTAGATAAGACTCTCACCGAGCTATCACTTCACTTGTGAAGGTGAGAGTATATTGCTTATTATATAGAAAAATAATAGCATATACAACCAAGAGGTGCATTAACTCCCACCTCCATAAAAAGTGGGAGGTTTTACCTACTACCCCATAAAAGGTGGGAGGTTTTTACCTACTTGGTAAATGTCAAAACATGTGGCATAACCTCCTTACATGAAAACAAAAAAGGAGTTATAAGAGGTGGCACATAAGGCCAAAAGAGGGTGAGAAACCCAACTACCCCATAACCCACTTAGGAAATGACAAAATAGTGGTTATGAGAGGTGGCACAACAAGCCAAAAGAGGGTGTGTAACTCAACTACCCATGTGAGGTGGAGAGTTACACATGTAGCTAATGTATTCCGCCATGTGTCCTCATATTAACCACACCTAATAACCTAAGCAAGCTTAATAATATATGTGTAGGAAAAATAAATACCCCCTAACATAAGGAAAATAAAAAAACCTACACTAACAGTTATATGAAACTTGTTGCACAAATTGTAAGTATCTGTAAATGAAATATCGCATCAAAATATTTATAAATTGCAAACGATTTTTTTTTATCAAACAATGCAAGCAAAATTCACAATACCAAGCAAAAATGCAAGGCTCTGAATTCAATAGAGCATCCATAGAAGATGACAAGAGAATTGCCTACCAGCAAGGCTATACAATCATGGCTAATTGGCTATGAGAATTGAGTGGGCAAACACAAGATTCTTGTGCAACCGTCACAAAGGTAAATAAGCTAAATGAAAATTATTTCAAATTGAATACTTTACCTGCAATAATCTAATTGAGGTTGAGTTCCAACCAAAAGTGACTATATTTTTTTTAAATAAGCAAGCAATGATAACAATGTGCATGACATTGGAATGTAGCTCGCTAATCGTGAAACACCACCTGCACATGAAGGTCCAGATGTGCATTTTGTATTCATTTGCTATTCAAATTTATTTATGTAATTATTAATACAATTAAACATCTTAATTTGTAATTAGAGTAGTAATTAATATAACCTTTTTGTTAATATTTTAGAGTATGTAGTCTGTGGTGACCAAGTGGACCATGATCCGAGTACACAACATCAGGAACATGATGTTCCCCAATCAAGTAAAGAGGACCACTATTATTCCTTTAAACAAATTTAATTACAATTGGTGTTCAAAATTAATGTAACCTTTAGTATTTCAACTCCAGAGGATCTAGAGGGTGTTCAACATGTTCAGGTTGAGGATAGACAAAATGATGTGGCCCCTTCAGTTAAAGAGCACAACAATTATGTTCTCTAAATTAATGAAATACTTGTAAAAATAATAAAAAATGTTTTGAATTTAACCCATTTCTTTGTTATTGCAGAGGACCACCCTTCGCTTCAGTGTCCTCGTCCTCAATATAGGACTAGTTATACATCGAGATAACGAGCAGAGGGCAGAACAACTGAAGAGGGGGGAAATGATGAAGAAAATGATATTCCACTTAGTCTTTTCATAGCTTCAAAGAAAAAAAATAAAAAATGATTGTAATCTACCTTATTTTATAATGACTAATTTTTATGTGTTAATGAATGTAATTATGTGCTAATGAATGCTTATGAATGATATGTGTTAATTAATATTGATGAATGTTGCCTGTTAATTAATGTTAATCAATGTTATGTGTTAATGAACGTTATGTGATATTAATGAATGAATGTTATATTTTATTAATGGTAGAAAAAATGAATGAATGAATGAATGTTAGATGTTAATGGGGAATTTAGAGTGATGTTAGGGGGGAGGGGGAGGGGCCAAATGAGCTTCCACCTTCACGTGGTTGGCCCTGTTAAGTAGAGAATATTAAACTATTATTGAAACCAAGTGAAGATCAATAAGATAACACACTTTTCAACATTTCATTATGTTCCATAGTTAATCTTATTGAATAATGTATATTGAATCTTAATTATAGGTCCAACAGAGCCAACACGAACAACAACACCACAAGTTGCTGGGTATAATGAATTCGCATATTGTCTTGTATGTACACTAATAGTATGAGTTGCTTCTAGTGTTGATATCCATGGCAGGACTGCAAAAGTTATGAATATGCCTCATCCTTGTAAGTTTTTCGGTGGTAACTTTTTTTTTTCTTAAATATAAATAAAATGTAATTATATATATATATATATATATATATATATATATATATATATATATATATATATATATATAGGGTTAGATTTTGATCTCTATTTTCCTTTAAACATACAAGACATAAATAGGATATAGGCACCATAAAGGATATATATTCTCTTTTTTTATATATATATACTTTTTAAACATGCATGAATTTTATAAATGTACAGACAACATTTAAATAGATATAGATTTCTTTTCAAAAATAAACTTAGCATCGTGAAGAGGTTTTATTCTTATTGTCTAAGGCTAAATATGTATAATCATTTTCTTTTCTAAAATGCCTAAAAGCAAATATTACCAAAACTAAATAAATGCATTTGTTTCTCTTTAAATGCTATGAAGTAACTTTAGAGTTAGATTATTTTTGCTAGATTAATTTTCTGCAATGTTTAAACAGGGAACAAAACTGACAGTTTTAAATAATTTATAGCAACATTAATATAGCCTAAAATTCATTTAAAACTATATCACCAAGCTAAATGCAACATTTAATGTTCATACTAAAACCTGTTTATCTATATTTGCATTTGGAACTAAAATAAATAGGACTAAAAGTTTATTTTTAAAATTTTTCATCTCCCAGACATTTCTGCTTTTCTATTTCCTACCAATTCCACTTTACTTTCTGCATTTTTTTTGAATAAATGACTAAGATAATAGATGACAAATTTCAAATAAATGACAGTTTACAGATAGATGTCAGATTTCAAATAATTGATAGATTTCAGATAAAAGACAACAACATTATCATTACAGAATTCATTCAAAATTCTTTTCTCATAAGAATATTTTGAATACAATTTGTCAACCTTTACAAATGGGTGAAATACCCAACTAGTCTCTCATTCCTAATAAATGAGGACTTAAATAAATAAACACATTTCTTTCTTTCAAAATAAATACAACATAAAATTCCTCATTTACATTTCTACAACTAAAATATAATATTACATTCCCTCTTCTTTTTCAGCAACTAAAATAAAATCAGCAACTCCTAGCTTTCCTTTTTTTTCTTTTCCAAGCAAACTTGCATACAAAATCTTAACACTGTGACCATGGAGAGCTCACCTCCCAACCTAGGCTTACTAGAATCCACCCCTGAGCTTGGAGAACAAAGTCCTAGATGGGTTACACTCAAGCAAACACAAACAAGTAAGGGAAAAACTCAAACAAGCACATTCCCATCCCAAGGCTGAACTTTATCACATAATGTGATGTTTACATGGGTGGAAGTGGACCAAGTACCTTGAAGAGAACCACAAGATAGTAGATCACAACAAACTCATGGCAACCACAAACTTAACATAAGTCCATCTTAACCCAACATCCTTATGACCCCCAAGGCATACCTACCATACTTTCTCCCCTTATGACCCCCGAATGCATAAACAAAACTATGCAGCAAGGGTCACATAAAAAAACCCTTGAGATCACTCTCATAATGAGAGCCTCTCACTCTAAGGCTATCAAACTCCTTCCATGTCCAAGACCATTCTACCCTCCCAAGGGTAAGAAGGCCTTGGATACTCCCAAAACACAAGAAAATGCATAAAAAAAGAAATAAGAGAAAGATCACATAATATTTTCACAAAGGAAATACAAGGAAAGCAACAATTATATTCAAGCAATCCTACAAACAGATTTCCAACATAGAAGTAAGAAAATGCACCAACCTTGAATTTGCCAAGGGTTTTCTAGGGATAGCTTGGAGAAGAGCAACCCAATTTCACAATTCTTTTCTACAACACTTAGCCAAAATTCTATTCTAAAACTAGTTTTCAAAATTGCAAGATCTCATCTCCAAATATGGAGAGTGGGTGATTAACTCACTAAGTCTCAATCTCTTGCCTAAGAAGGCTTCTCCCACTCTTTCCAACCTCTTGGATAGAGTGAGAGGCTCCCATTGGCTGGTCTTCCCTAGGTCTTACACACTCCCTAACCAAGGCACCTCAAGAAGAGGAATGTAATGGGGAAGAGGAATGACACATACTAAGATGCTTATCTACCCAAGGATGGCACTCCTAAAGATGAAATTCGGCCATCTAGGAAAACCCATTTTTTGGGAGGTTAAACAAGTCCTAGGGGGAGGACACATGGCCAAATTTGGCCTTCACCCATAGGTACCTAATGAGGCCCAATAAAAATGCTCCAAAACTAACTCTAAGAGTTGGTTTAACCCTTTTAAAGTCCACCTAAAGTTTACCTATGGGTCAACTCTGAGTTGACCCTCCTACTAGCTCACTATCCTAGATTTCTTGGAACCTTAAAGGATAATTTGGAAATATATCAATTAAACAAAAATAAATCTCTCAAAAAAGGTGACATGATAATGCCAACACAACATACAACATATGTGTCAAATGACACTACAAAAGAATTCCACATCACTAATACACACATGGCAATTGTCTCTTGTAGGATTTATACAAATAAATAATTACAATTTAACACACATGCAGTCATTTACGTTTACGAATAAAATATGATACATATGGGGTGTTGTCTCTCCAAATAGACAACCCTTGGTTTTATGAACGTACATAGGCCTAGGCTTGATCCTCCATAATGTTTCCATGGTCACATGGATAATTTTCCTACGCATCTCAATCACACATTAGTCCTTCCCAATAGCCTCATATAATATCAAACAAATAAATAAGAATACAAATCAATCACTCTGCATACAATTGACATCATACAAATCAGTTTACCATATAACAAAGCAATTCCACATAAGCAATTATCATAATCCTCATAAATTTAATCCATTCATAAGATATGCATCATATTTCTAGTATCATAATAAAGTCCTGCAAATCAAATAATGACCTACACCATCTCAATGTTATCTTATTCTAGAATCATATAAAGTTCTATATCCATAATGCATAGAAATGAAGCATCAATATATCAATGTTATCCAATTCCTAGGATCATATAAAGTTCGATATCCATAATGTATAAAAATAAAGCATCCATAATAGTTCAAACATGAAAATCACTGGAAATGCTAGGATGGGTCGGGTTAGGGCCTCACACCCTCCCCCTCTAGGTATGAACTTCCTGCTAGAGTTCATCAAAATGATGAGGTGACTGTGATCTCATATGTGCTGCATCCTCCCATGAAGCTGTAACCTCATCATAGCAATCCTACTAGACCCTAACTTGGTCCAGCTCTTGATCTCGAAGGGCCAACGTCCGACGAGCCAAAATGCGAATGGGCTCCAATGATAGCTGCCCGTTTGACTCCACCTACAAGGCATCCCAATCTAAATTATGAGACTCATCATAGATATATTTCCTTAAAACTGATACATGAAACACATCGTGGATGCGTGACAGACTAGGTGGCAAAGCTAGGCGATAAGCAATTGGTCCTATCCTTTCAAGGATCTCAAATGGTCCGACAAAGTGAGGTGTGAGCTTAGAAGCCTTTCCATAATGGATTGGACTCTTATGCGGCCACACTCTCAGGAAAACTCTGTCCACAACCATGTAACTCCGGTCTATCCTCTTTGCATCTGCATACTTCTTCTGGCTATCTTGTGCCTCTCTAAGGTGTTGTCTAATCAAAATTACCTATTGCTCTATATCATGAACCATCTCAAGACCTATGGCCACTCTATCCTCAATATGGTCCCAACTCAGAGGTGTCCTGCAAGGTTTGCCATACAAGGCCTGAAAAGGTGGTATCCCCAAAGAAGTGTGATGCCCATTATTATAGGCAAAATCTACTAAAGGAAGGTACTCCTCCCATCTGGTCTGATGATCCATGACGTACATGCGGAGCATATCCTCTAACACCTAGTTAACCCTCTCTGTCTGTCCATCCATTTTCGGTTGTTAGGCTATGCTGAAATTGAGCTTGGTGCCCATTGCTTCCTGTAATGCCTTCCAAAGGGAAGAAGTGAAGAGGGAATCCCTGTCAAAAATAATCTTGCGTGGAACATCATGAAGCTTGAAAATGTCTTGCAAGAACACCTGTGCCACTGTTGGTGCTGTGAAGGTAGTCCGGACTAGTGAGAAGTGGGCCACTTTGGTCAACTTGTCAATTGTCACTAAGATAGCATCATGGTGACGAGATGACATGGGATGAAATCCATGGATATAGTATCCCACTTCCACTCTGGTATAGCATGAGATTGGAGCAACCCACTTGGATGGTAGTGCTTCGCCTTGACTTTCTGACACTCAAGGCATTGGGCTACTAACTCAGCAATAAGCTGCCGCATACTTGGCCAATGATATAATTGCCTCAAGTCTGCATGCATCTTCTTAACCCCGGGATGCACTGTATAAGGAGCTTTGTGAGCGTCCATGACAATGAACTCTTGCAATCCCTCAGGAGAAGGTACATAGATGTGCCCCCTATGGCGTAATAGTCCGTTAGACTCTAAGGAATAATCCACATACTTCCCTTTTAGGGTCTCTTGTGATTGAATCACCTGACAAACCTCTAGATACCATCCATCCTCTGGTAACCGCTGCAATATACAATATCTCAAATCCCTGCTCATAGATATGGAGTATACCTCATGACGTCTCCTACTCAAGGCTTCTGCAACTACGTTCTCTTTCCCCTTGATGCAGTGGACATCAAAATCATACTCGCATAGAAACTCCATCCATCTCCTCTGATGGGCTTTAAGATTAGGCTGGGTGAAGATGTACTGCAAACTCTGATGGTCTGAATGAAGCTCAAAATGATGACCCAAAAGGAAGTGTCTCCACCTCACAAGTGCATGTACTACTACTGCAAGCTCTAGGTCATGCGTAGGGTAGTTAAGCTCGTGAGTCTCATGAGCTATAACTCGACCCTCCAGCATAAGGACTGCTCCTAATCCATCCAAGGAAGCATCTGTGTATACCATGAAATCAGCTGTGGGGTCTAGAATGATGAGGATAGGTGCACTTGTAAGTGCCCTTTTCAGATCTTGAAAATCCCTCTCGCACCTCTCTGTCCACTCGAATTTCTTTCCCTTTTGCTGGAGGGATGTAATGGGATGTGCAACTCTGGAAAATCCCTCAACGAAGCGTCTATAGTAGACTGCTAGACCCATGAAGCTCCTGACCTTTGTCACACTAGTTGGCGCTGGCCAATCCATAATAGCTCTGATCTTTGATGGGTCAACTGAGATCCCATCACCGGATATAACATGCCCAAGGTACTTGACCTCTAATCTGAAGAAAGCACACTTCAACAAACTGTCAACAAACTATCGTACAACTGATTGTCCCTTAAACACTACAAAACCTGCCTCAAATGCTCTTCATGCTCCTTCTCATTCTAAGGATATATCAATATGTCATCAAGGAACACAATCACAAATCAATCAAGGAAAGTGTAGAATACCCCATTCATGAGACTCATGAATACAGCTGGAGCATTCGTAAGACCGAAAAGGACCACAGTGAACTCATAGTGGCCATATCTGGTATGAAACACAGTCTTGTGGATATCACTCTCCACAATCCTCAACTAATGATACCCTGACTTCAAATCTATTTTGGAAAACACTTTAGCACCCTGAAGCTGATCAAACAAATCATCAATCCTGGGTAAGGGATAACGGTTCTTGATGGTTACTTTGTTCAGCTGCTTATAATCCATGCATAACCGAAGGGACCTGTCCTTCTTCTTCATGAAGATGACTGGTGCACCCCAAGGGGAGACGCTAGGATGGATGTGACCCTTCTCTAAGAGTTCCTCAAGCTGCATCTTGAGCTCATTAAGCTCATTTGTGGTCATCCTATAAGGTGCTCTCAAAACTGGCTTGGCTCTTGGTATAAAATCTATGTGGAAGTCAATCTCTCTGCTACGTGGCATACCAGGTAGCTCAGCTGGAAACACATCTGCAAACTCCTCAAGGATGGGATGATCATCTAGGGAAGGCTCCTTCTCATTTTCTTCCTCTCTATCACTGATGGTGATAGCAAACAACTGGCATCCCTTTCGCATGCTCTGCTTAAGTTGCATAGCAAAAATCATATGAAGAGACATGGGCCTCTGAATCCCAGTGATTACTATTGGAGCACCATGATCATCCTCACACTCGATCTTTTGCAGGTGACAATCCATCTTGGCTTTGTGGGTGTAAAGCCAATCCATGCCAAGTATGATGCCATAAGATCTGAGTAGTGTAACTCTAAGGTCTACTAAGGTGGTGGTATTACCAATTTGGATGGACATACCCTAACCGCTAAATCCACTGACACTCTAGCCCCTGAAGCTAACTCCACTTTCCAACTGACACCTTGCCTAACTGCCACTAGCCCGTAATGCTTCACAACCAATGGAGATATAAAAAAGTTAGTAGCTCCTGAGTCAAACAATATAGAAATATTGATATCTTTAATCATACTTGCAGCCTCAATAACTGTGGCCTGGTGCTTTGCCTAGTAGTTGTCAACCACTACGAAGACCCTATGGGACTTGCCCATATCTTCAACTCTAGGCTCTGATGCTACCATCCTCTGACTACCTACCATCTGACCTTGCGGACACTCTCTTGCCATGTGCCCCATGGCTCCACATGTGAAACAAGCACCGCGTGCTTGAAACTATGTGCCTTGAGGCCTAGAGAAATGTTGTCCACCTGTCCTGCTTGAACCACTACACCCACCCCTGGAGGACTACTGAGTTTGTGTCAGAGGTGTGTAAGTACCCTGTGCTCTCTGGTCATGCCTAGGACGCTGTGAATACCACTGCTTAGGCTTGGAGCCTTGCTATCTCTGAGGGGGCCTCTGCCTCTAATTCTACTGTGACTACTATGGAGGAGGGGGTTTAAAGGACCCCAATGCATTTTTGTGGTTGCCTTTCCAATGGGGTTTTTGAAACCCGAAAGACTGGGGTGCAGGGTTTCGGTTCTAAAACTGATCCCTTGTGTCCTAAGGTCTGACTTGAATCTCCTCTGCTATCAAGGCCTTCTCCATGACAACCCAAAGGCTTCCTAGAGCAGCCATCCTCACTGGTCCTGCTATCCTGACATTTAGTCCCCTGATAAAATGATTGACGAGAAGCTTCTTGTCCTTCAGGTAATCCACATACAGTAGGAGCTCAATGAACTTATTCTCATACTGGGTCACTGAGAGACCCTTCTGCTGGAGGTCATGGAACTCAACTATCCTACGCTTCCTGAAGTGATCTGAAAGGTATCTCTCCTTGAACCTCTCTATAAAGATCTCCCTGTGAGGGTGTCTGCAACTAGGCCACACTTGTATTCCTCCCGTCTCCACCATGTGGAGATCAACCCTCTAAAAAGGTGGACTGCTACTCATGCCTTCAGATTGCTTTCGTAAGAAAGCAATGCAAAGCACCGATCTAGGCTCAAAAGCCAAGCCTCAGCTTCTACCCCATCAGTAGATCCCCCAAAAGATGGTGGTTGGAGGCGCAAAACCTCTTTGATCAGATCCCCTGGATCTCGACGTGCCCTCTCAATATATACAGGTGTGGCTACTAGAGATAGTCTAGGTAGATGAACAGACTCAAGCTCATGCTTAGCCTGGCCCTCTAATGGATTAGGAGGTGGACTCCTACTCCGTTCCGTAACTATTGATCTATGGCTCCCAGAGTTCTGGTTTTCTGCATGATGGTCAACTGCTGGAAGCCTATCCTGTACTATCCTAATCAAGTTCTGAAGTGCTAATAAGATGTCTCAGTTTGGGTCAACCAATTGTTCGGGAGGAGCATCTGGGTTCCCTTCCAAAACTGTTTCCTCCCTATCAACATCTTCACGTGCCAAACATGCACTCCTAGGACCCCTACCGCACTTGCGAGCTTGTCGCATAGTCGGGGGCATCCTTGTGAGAAAATAAAATAAAATAAAATAAATAAATAACTTTTGGAAAAAAATTTATTTAATTAAATAATTAAAGCGAAACGTAATGGAGAAAGGTTCCTAGTGTTGGAAACCTTGCTCTGATACCAAAATGTCGTGCCCAAACTTTTGGGCAAAAAATGGAACAATAATTTTTTTTTGAACAACATAAACTCATTATATAATCTACATTTATAAAGAAATCAAGTTTTTTCTTAACTAAGATGTAAATAGAATTGTTTACTAAGTTGGAATAATTAACTCAATCAATAGGGCGACAATAGTTAATAAAGACTAATTATTCCCTAAGAGGGTCATCGCAATTTAATTAGTTAATTTAATCAACCTAATTAATTTGCTGCTAATTAAGGTTGAGAGATATTTAATTATCTCGATTGTATTAAAATTATTCCGGGCTAATTAAATAATGATAAGGTTATCTTAAATTTAAAATTAATTAATCGAGCGCATGCAAATTCACTTTTTTAAATATAACCACTAAGGTTAACTAATTCAATAATGATAGTCGCCAATTAATTATACTTTATAATAAAGTCCATTTTAATTCTCCAAACATTCAAATTCTGACTAATAAATGATTTGGCCAATAATGACCTCATAGGCTAAAAATTTGCATAAAATAATTAATAATTTTTATTTATAAATTTCCCCCAAATTAAATTTAACTTAACGTCCACATTTAATTAATTATATAAAATAACTTTTATAGTAGCCCTAGTTAATTTAATTAACTCAATTATGCGATTAATGCAACTATATAACATTAATTGCCATTTTAAATCATATTAAAAAAAACTATATTAAAATTAATTTTCTCCCTAATCAAATAAGGAATTTAAATTAATATCACATATAGTTAAAATTAAATGGGGGGAATCTTTTTCAAATTTTTAAAAAGAATTTCCCCCTCTTCTTATTTTTAATTAATATTTTAATTTCAACCCTAATTAGGGTAGAGTTATTCCTCTTCTATATTTTAATTAAAATCAACCCTAATAATTTACTCTTGTTTTTTTCTTTATCTACTAACCCTAACCCGAATAAGGGCTAGGGTTGCATATCTATTTTACCTTTATTATTTAAATGCTAACCCTAACCTGAAATTGGGTTAGGGTTTATTATTTTCTTTTTGAGTGTGTTTTAACAGGGTTTTGAACAGGGGGCGGCTGCCATGGAGGTGACGGTCATGGTGGCGGCAGCCATGGGCGACGGAGAACCTGCAGAGGGAAGGGCGACAATTTTATTTGTCAAGCGGGGGCCATGCAAGACAAAGGGGGTCGTGGGAGGGTGGCGCCACCCGCAGAGGCGTCGTGGGCGCCACTGCGGGTCACGGCCCGCAGTGACACCGCAGCATCCCTGTAGGACGCGGCCCACAGTGGTGGCCTTGGCCATCCCTGTGGGTTGCGGCCCGTAGCGGCACCGCGATGCCCTTATGGACCTCGACCCACAGTGGCGCCTCGGTGCCTCTGTGGGTCACGACCCACAGGGAACCCGCACCGCCTGCAGGAGCCCTTGGCTCTGGGGTAACCCCCGGGTAGGGTTTTCGTGGTAACTTTAAAAAAAAATATATATAAATAAAATGTAATTATATATATATATATATATATATATATATATATATATATATATATATATATATATATATATATATATATATATATATATATATATATATATATATATATATATATATATATATATATATATATATCTCTAGGGTCAGATTTTGATCGCTTTTTTCCTTTAAACATACAGGACATAAATAGGATATAGGCAGCATAAAGGATATATATTCTCTTTTTTTTATATATATATATACTCTTTAAACATGCAGGAATTTTATAAATGTACAGACAACATTTAAATAGATAAATATTTCTTTTCAAAAATAAACTTAGCATCGTGAAGAGGTTTTATTCTTATTGTCTAAGGTTAAATATGTATATTCATTTTCTTTTCTAAAATGCCTTAAAGGAGATATTACTAGAACTAAATAAATGTATTTCTTGCTCTTTAAATGCTATGAAGTAACTTTAGAGTTAGATTATTTTTCCTAGATTAATTTTCTGCAATGTTTAAATAGGAAACAAAAATGACAGTTTTAAATAATTTATAGCAACATTAATATAGCCTAAAATTCATTTAAAACTATATCACCAAGCTGAATGCAACATTTAATGCTCGTACTAAAACCTGTTTATCTATATTTGCATCCGGAACTAAAATAAATAGGACTAAAAGTTTTTAATTTTTAATTTTTTATCTCCCAAACATTTCTGCTTTTCTATTTCCTAACAATTCCACTTTACTTTTTGCATTTTTTTTGAATAAATGACAGAGGTAATAGATGACAGATTTCAAATAAATGACAGTTTTCAGATAGATGACAGATTTCAAATAATTGATAGATTTCAGATAAAAGACAACATCATTATCATTACATAATTCATTCAAAATTCTTTTCTCAAAAGAATATTTTGAATACAATTTGTCAACCTTTACAAATGGGTGAAATACCCAACTAGTCTCTCATTCCTAATAAATGAGGACTTAAATAAATAAACACATTTCTTTCTTTCAAAATAAATACAACATAAAGCTCCTCATTTACATTTCTGCAACTAAAATATAATATTACATTCCCTATTCTTTTTCAGCAACTAAAATAAAATCAGCAACTCCTAGCTTTCCTTTTTCTTTTTTCCAAGCAAACCTGCATACAAAATCTTAAGGCTATGACCATGGAGAGCTCACCTCCCAGCCTAGGCTTACTAGAAGCCACCCCTGAGCTTAGAGAACCAAGTCCTAGATGGGTTACACTCAAGAAAATACAAACAAGTAAGGGAAAAACTCAAACAAGCACATTCCCATCCCAAGGCTGAACTTTATCACATAATGTGATGTTTATATGGGTGGAAGTGGACCAAGCACCTTGAGGAGAACTGCAAGATAGTAGATCACAGCCAACTCATGGCAAACACGAACACAACATAAGTCCATCTTAACCCAACATCATTATGACCCCCAAGGCATACCTTCCATACTTTCTCCCCTTATGACCCCCGAATGCATAAACAAAACTATGCAACAAGAGTCACATAAACAAACCCTTGAGATCACTCTCATAATGAGAGCCTCTCGCTCTAAGGCTGTCAAAGTCCTTCCATGTCCAAGACCATTCTACCCTCCCAAGGGTAAGAAGGCCTTGGATACTCCCAAAACATAAGAAAATGCATACAAAAAGAAATAAGAGAAAGATCACATAATATTTTCACAAAGAAAATATAAGGAAAGCAACAATTACATTCAAACAATCCTACAAACAGCTTTCCAACATACAAATAAGAAAATGCACCAACCTTTAATCTACCAAGGGTTTTCTAGGGATAGCTTGGAGAAGAGCAACCCGATTCCACAATTCTTTTCTGCAACACTTAGCCAAAATTCTATTCTAAAACTAGTTTTCAAAATTGCAAGATCTCATCTCCAAATATGGAGAGTGGGTGATTAACTCACTAAGTCTCAATCTCTTGCCTAATAAGGCTTCTTCCACTCTTTCCAACCTCTTGATAGAGTGAGAGGCTCCCATTGGCTGGTCTTCCCTAGGTCTTACACACTCCCTAACCAAGGCACCTCAAGAAGAGGAATGACACATACCAAGATGGTTATCTACCCAAGGATGGCACTCCTAAAGATGAAATTCGGCCATCTAGGAAAACCCACTTTTTTTGGAGGTTAAACAACCCCTAGGGGGAGGACACATGGCCAAATTTGGCCTTCACCCATAGGTACCCCATGAGGCCCAATAAAAATGCTCCAAAACTGACTCTAGGAGTTGGTTTAACCCTTTGAAAGTCCACCTAATGTTTACCTACGGGTCAACTCTGAGTTGACCCTCCTACTGGCTCACTATCCTAGATTTCTTGGAACCTTAAAAGGATAATTTGGAAATATATCAATTAAACAAAAATAAATCTCTCAAAAAAGGTGACATGACAATGCCAACACAACATACAACATATGTGTCAAATGACACTACAAAAGAATTCCACATCACTAATACACACATGGCAATTGTCTCTTGTAGGATTTATACAAATAAATAATTACAATTTAACACACATGCATTAATTTACGTTTACGAATAAAATACGATACATACAGGGTGTTGTCTCTCCAAATAGACAACCCCTGGTTTTACAAACGTACATAGGCCTAGGCTTGATCCTCCATAATGTTTCCATGGTCACATGGATAATTTTCCTGCGCATCTCAATCACACATAAGTACTTCCCAATAGCCTCATATAATATCAAACACACAAATAAGAATACAAATCAATCACTCTGCATACAATTGACATCATACAAATCAATTTACCATATAACAAAGCAATTCCACATAAGCAATTATCATAATCCTCATAAATTTAATCCATTCATAAGATATGCATCATATTTCTAGCATCATAATAAAGTCCTGCAAATCAAATAATGACCTACACCATCTCAATGTTATCCTATTCTAGAATCATATAAAATTCTATATCCACAATGCATAGAAATGAAGCATCAATATATCAACGTTATCCAATTCCTGGGATCATATAAAGTTCTATATCCATAATGCATAAAAATAAAGCATCCATAATTGTTCCAACATGAAAATCACTGAAATGCTAGGATGGGTCGAGGTAGGGCCTCACACACTTCCCTTTTTCTTTATTTTTCCTTGATATAACTAACCTTTTCTCCTTAATGTTCTTCATGAATCCAAAGGCTCCTTTACACTCCCCTCTTTACATTCATGACAACTACCTCCATAACTTCACTTAGTGTAAAGTAAATGTTCTTTTCTACCATGGCTTTCATATATCCTTCATATATCCTTTCAAATATTACCATCAATATATATATATATATATCAACCTCATTCTAAGACTTTGAATCTGCTCTACCCAGTTCTGCTTCACATTTCTCTTATGTGACAACAAAATGTTAGGATTTAAGGGAAGCTTCAAATTATAATAGCCCTAAGCATTGGTTCAGAAAGAGTCTCATATTATGCCTCCTAGATTGGATGACTTTGATCCTCATCACACTATCCAACTTTGTCCTCCTCATTGGATTATTTGCACTCGCGATGACAGAATTGTGAAGATTATATTTCGGCAATTTTTTTTTCTTTCTTCTGATTCAACGAGAATGGGTTAAGATATCCTTTCTGAGAAATATTTTTGTCCACCTTTGGTAAATGAAAAGAAGTGTATTGTCATGTATAAAAGAGAGGATGGATGGTGGGCATGTAGTCCCACAAAGAGATATTTAATACAATATATATTAAGATGTACGGTCTAAAATAATCCATAATATATATTAAACTACCATATGAAATTGAAGAGTAGCAAGTAAATCTTTCTTATCCCTAGCCTATTGTGCCTTGTTACACAATATGAATAGAACCTTAGCATCATTGATCATACTCACTACTTCTTATTTTAAAATTTAAAATCAACATCCGCCTCATTTCTAATGTTGGTAAGGTTCACTATTTTTAAAAGAGTATTAGATAAAAGAGATGATGGAACAAAATTGACAGAGGAAAAGAATAGAAACATTATATTTTAGATGTTAAATGTTTTTTAATATATATTTTCTATATGATAATTACTATTTTGGGAGTAGTCAAGGATAAGGAGATCATTCTTCTATTTGATAGTCTATCACCATCCTTATGTTCTATTGTAATTTTGTTCTAGGAAAGCTTTTGATATTTTGCAATTGGTGTGGGTTTTTTAAGGTGACTCTTTATATGTTCTAAAATTGTATGAGCCTAATAGCTTCTACTCTTGTTGATAGTTTGGTGGCTCTGAACAATGACTCCTTTGAAGAAGCGCGATCCTTGTAATTTTGGCCTTCCGTGATGTGAAAAGAGGTTATGTTATGAATAATGGTGCAGATGATTTAGTTATTTTTGTATTATGTCGAGTATGAGTAAATTTGGGCTTCCTTTTCTATGGTCACTATTTTCTACTAACTATTGTGATTTAGTGTGATTTGAGCATGGACTTCAAGTAATCAAGAGGGTGGAAACAATCTTCAAGTTTTAGGGGGTACGTGGCCTTGAACAAGGGATGAAAGTATTAGGAAAGTACAAGTGATTCATGTGTAGATCAATGTATCATTCACCTATTAATTCATAGCAACATTCTCAAATAAACAAGCAAAGAGGTATGTTGAGTGCATATATAGATTTTATGTTGCCATGATATAAGTAATATATCAAACATGTAACTTAGATTGATTTGCAATTTCATTCATAAATATTAGATCTTCCTTGTGGATTTTTGATTGCATAATGTCTCGTTGATTTCAATATCTTTATTGCAAGTACTCTTTTCAGCATGAAACTCCACTCATTGAGGTCTCTTACTAAATGCAAGTCAGTTATCCTATCAATGATGATACATTTTGCATGAATTTTATGGGGAAATCTTATTAATAGCTATGGTTGGGTTGTTCATTGTTTTGTGAAAATATATACAAGTAGATTGGGACGTTAGAGTTATAATGATATTACATTATCTAGAAATTCAATAAATAGAGTAGTTTAAAGTTAGATAACCATAAACATCTAACTCATGTGGCAAAGTTATGTGATAATCTCTTCTTACTATAAAAGACTTGGCATCAAAACTAGATAGGCTTTATAGCCTATAAGTCCTCACTAGATAATTTTTAATAAGTGAGTATACTATTAGGAGGGCATGAAAAAAATTATGATCAAATTAATAGAATGATCATATAGTGATCTATCAATTATAACACGATATATGACCTTTATTGTGCACTCAACTAATTGTTTCAATATTATAATTTATAAATGATTATATACTATAAGTTATATTATTCTAACTCATATTTTTAGGGATATATAAGATATGACAAAATAAGAATACTATATATATATAAATAATGTAGAGTAAATATTTAAAGATGAATGAAGATGTAGAGTTGGTGAAATTTAATGATGGGGCATAGAGTTATGAATCTTCTCAAGTCAAGACTTCACGACTGCGTAAACATTACATCTTATCAGGTACAAGGGTGGAGCACACCAATGTGCCATTACATTTCAGCTACTCATGGTCTTAGATAGGCCATAAATTTATTAGAGTCAAACGCCTATAGAGGTGATGGTCTTGTCAAAATAAGTAAAGAGTAAATCCTTTCTACGCATAGGTTGTTATGTTGACATGCCATGGAATAGATAAGGTTGAAATGAGGTTAATGTAAGAGTGATGGACAACTAAGAGAGAAGGAAATAAATAGGCATTTAAGGAAATCAATTTACTCGGTTCCACTGGGAAGACAAAAGGCATTTATGAGGCATGGAGTCCCATGATTGGGATAGGGGGAGTTTTTAGGCCAAGGACTAAAGAGACTGACAATGAGCATGCAGGGGATGGGCGCTCTATAACTCAATATGGTCTGCTTAGTTTGAGGGGATAGGAATAGAGAAGTGTAGGGGAAGGAGATTAATGGCTGATAGTGAATTGCAGGAGATGACTTTCCTCTAGGGGCATCAGCTTAATAGATCACATTTCCTTGCTTATGCTTCCATGTTTTGCCTACAGATCTTCCAGGACATAGGAATGGTGTTGGCAAGGGTTGTTGAATCTAGTTTTATACCTGTCAATCACATTTTCTTGAAATATTCTAAAGCCTTTTTAACAAACCCATCCTATGCTTATCTTGCAATCGTAACATTTCATGAGGTGACAATAGCTATGAGTTTTAGGGGTGGGTACGTTGAGAGTGTCATCTGGTGTTGGTGTAGCATTCAGGTCCATATTCAAAGATTTCAAACAAAAGAGGACTTTGGAGCCGTCATCAGGTGACCCCTTCAAATTTATGAGGTAGTCTTTGTGTTGGAATTGCACACTCCAATGAGAATTTGTAGGTGATTGAAGGTATTGTCATTGATGAAAACCTTACAATCTTATGGTACTGACAGACACTAGCATCGACAGACTCTAAACTAGTAGATAGTTCACCGAGAGCGACAATAATGTTTACCAACATCCTAGCCGACATGATTTTGATTATTGTATTTTGTATTTAATTGTAATATCTTTTTGTAAGCCGACATAGAATATTGTAATTAGACTCATATATAAGTATGAGATCTTGTAGATAATTCTGTGCAACATAACATAGAGAATAGATATGATGGATATGTAGAGCGAATATTAAGACAGACTTTGTAGAAGGGTTTATGGTTATTGTATGAGCTTAAACTGGTATTGAACCTAGCATAGCAGATGCTTTTTGTAGTAGTACATTATATTGGATTCTCATAATCCATTTTGTAAGTCAATGAGACTTCCTATTGTAATTGAGCAGTGAGCTCTAGGCAGTTGGCTTTCCTGCATGTGCGGGCACCTCTTGTAAGTAATATCCATTCATTGGCCAATGAGTGAATATTGTGGGTCACAAATCCCACTGAGGTTTTTCCCACACCGGGTTTCCTCGTAAACATATTGTGTTATGGTGTGCTTTCTATGTTGTCTTTACTGTTCATATTTACTGCATTAATTCTTATTTACCGGTACATTGTTTTGGAATGCAAAATATTTAATAAGGTCAGAAATTCTATTAACCGGTTACATACTGATTCATCCCCCCCTCTCAGTATCTTTGGGAATCCTAACACTTTGTCTGGAAAACCTTATTCTCTTTCAATATCACAAGCTACTCATGTATAATTAAAAAAACTAAGCTTTTAAGAAAATCGTTTTATTAGTACCTATTTTGGTTATTAATGGAAAGTTTGTTTATTACAACATTGGATCATATGGGTCCTGGCCCATAATTTATCAACAAAATGAGACTAAAATATTGTGTATTACCAGTTGGACATGATTGGAAGAATGTTTGAAATGGTCATGGCCAAAAAACAAATTATGTAGTGTGGAGTTAGACTAAATGTGTGGGTGAAACTAATTAATTCTCGAGTTGTCTAAAAATATATAATGTGCTCTAAGAATTGAGAAGCATATCACACTGCCATATATCTTGACATTGGTTAGTGCTACTCGATGAGCATTTCTGGCAACCATTAAATATCAACTTGATCATAGATGTAGTACCCCTCCTCGATCAACCTCTTTTGTATGTCTTGAGTTACTTCAGTGACTATTCTGTGGAACATTATTGTATTTTGATTCGGATATTATGCGATGTTATTTCATGCTTTATTTGGATTTATGGTGTATGATTTTATGCAGTATTTCTGTGCTTATGATTAATGTTATTTTATGGATCATTATCATGGACTGACACTTTTCCCTTCTATTGCGATGTGTCATTTATATGTTGCGTGTTTGTAAGTGTATTGAGATGCGAGGGGATGATTTTCCTTCACTCACTCTGGTGAGACAGGGAACGTCACGATTCTCCTTCATCGGTGTGTTTACCGTGTCTGTATATATATATATTGGTCTATATGCATGTGTGGTTCTTTGGTGCAAGACATTGCAGGTACTAGTACCAGGAAGGTATGGGGTATTGACTCCACTTGGTTTCGCAGGTCTGAGCATGCCTTATATATCCGATGGGAGTGGAGGAGATAGTTGTTGTACCCTAGCTTGACTGTAGTTACGCTCGTGTGAGTGTTGTCAGTCAGTTGTGTTTCCCCCTGTCTGGTTGTTATGTGTGTCATGGTGCCTTGGTTCGGTCATTTGAGAGTCATCATTTGATTTGTCTTGGTTTTGCATGTTTCTGTTATTTAAATGGTTATTTAATTTAAATGGATGATGCTATCTTATGTTGGTGTAATCATTTAATTAATTTGCTTTGTGATTATTGTTTAGTTAAATCAATGATTGCTAGATTAAATGGTTAAAATGGCTTAATTTATTGTTTAAAGTTGCATTGATATTTTTGTGAAATAAATAAATTGCCTAGCCATTTAAAAAGGTAAAATGCTTATGTTGGAAGAAAGTAATTTGGAAAAAGAAATTAATAAAAGCTTTCCCTTTTGCTTTCCTTTTGACTTTTACTTTTCATTTTAGTTGTTTGAAAGAATTATTATTTTATTTTGGAAAAGAAATAAATCTGATTGCCTTTTAGTTTTAAAATATTTAAATTTGATTGGATGAAAAAATTTAACCTAAAAAGCTTGGGTTAAAAGATATTTTGGGGATCCATTCATAAATACACAACAGGAGAAGAGGAGAATTTTTGGAGAGAAAATTCTGGAAAAACTTCCTGGAGGAGCTAGAAATTCGTCCTGGTTGCAAGACTGGATTTACTTCATTCCTTTGCTTGCTAATTGCTTCAAGGTTGGAGGTTTCCTTCTTGTTTTGAATTTGTTTTGTAATTTTTAGTTTACTTCCTGTGCATGGAAATTTATTCAATCTTCCTGTAGATGCTTGTGGAATGATTGGAATGAAAGAATTAGTGTTTATTACTGCTGTTTTATGAAATCTATATCATATGGTTGCATTCGGGAAAGAAATGGTTCATTTCTCTATTTGCTGTGTGTTTTGTTCTTGGAAATTAATTTCTTGCTTTACCTCTTCTTTTGACAGAAAGAATTTTATATTGGGCTTGTTGGGTGCATCCTTGTTTCTATTATGTCTTTATTTGTCTAGCTATTCTTTCCAATATATTTATTTCACCATTTACCTTGCTAGTAAACTCTCCCTTGAAATTTTGGAAATTGGCACTGTATGTGTATACCCGTGAAATAATTCTGGAAGTGGAATGTTTGAAGTGGTAAGCTTTACCGGTTTGAAGTGGTAAGCTTTACCGGTTTGTAGTGGTAAGCTTTACCGGTTTGAAGTGGTAAGCTTTATCGGTTTGTAGTGGTAAACTTTACTAGTTTGAAGTGGTAAGCTTTATCGGTTTGTAGTGGTAAACTTTACCGGTTTGCAAGGGTAAGCTTTACCGGTTTGAAGTGGTGAGCTTTACCGGTTTGAAGCGGTGAGCTTTACCGGTTTGAAGTGGTGAGCATTACCGGTTTGAAGTGGTAAGTGTTACCGGTTCAAGTGGTAACTGTTACTGGTTCGAAGTGGTAGTTTTACCGGTTGGTGGCGGCAGTGTTACCAGTGGTAGTAGCACAACCGGTAAGTGGTGTCTGTTGTCCAAGCAACAGCACAACGATGGTTTGGTTTGACCCCGCTTGGTTTTGAGGTCTCATCAACCTCCAAACCGGTTTATGTTAAGAACTTAAATTGTATAAATGGAATGTTTAAAGTGGTTTTGTGTGATGTAATGTGATTTTCATGTGATTTTTATTATGTGGTTAATAATTTTACCAATGGAAATCAAGGCATGAATTAGAGATTCAAATTGGTAGATTTGTATATATTTTGAAGATGATTTAAATGCCTGTTTGGAATTCATGTTATAACCGGTTGAATGTTTAAATGTGGATTTCATTCCTGATGGAATATTGATTTGGAAATTGAATGATGTGACTATTGTAAGAGTGTTATATTTAATTTCAATCAATGATGTTGTAAGTGCTTATGATACTGATATTCTCAAAGATTGTCTGAGTGTGGATTTGATGTATTTAGCTGTCCTTGCAAGTGTGTATTGTGATATTTTGGTCAATGGTTCAGTCATCCTGTGGTGGTGTAATTAGTACCTTTGACCAAGTGATATATGTTGGCTTCGTTGTCTTAACCTTGTAGTGTCCTTGCCTTATGGTTAGCCAAGAGTCAGTATGTCCTTTTTTGACCACTTGTTTCTAATAGTGGTGTTATGGTTGTCTGCTTCACCATAGGGTCCTCAGGGAGTGACCATGCGTGTGTAGTGTCCTTTGAGAGAGTGGATTTTGCTTGGGGGTTGCACCCAAAGTGGTAGGCATTACGACCCAGTGAAAGTCAGATAATAACTGGTAATCTAATGAAATGATTAAGTGGGTAGTATCATAACATTAATAAAGATAATTGTACCTTGTGCATAGGTGAGTGCTAGTACAGGGCTCATAATGTTTTGAGAAGGCCTGGAATGGCAAACCAACCACCTTGTCTTCACAAAAGGTTGGTAGGGTCTGCATGAGACTTAGTTGGAGCCAGAGGTTCAAGAGGGGTTACCAGAATAGAGAGCGGGGACCTATGAGGGCCTACCAGGGTAACCATCTTAAGCTATGCAATGACACTCTCTCATTTGGTTCACTTGTGTTTGTGAAGTTGAGTCACCTGGATTCTTATGGAGTCTTATTGTGCTGTCATGGAGTCGTATTGTTTTGTCGACCATGTCACGTTTATGCTTGTTTGAGGGTCCTTAGCCATATCTTAGCATGGTGGGGTGATTCCTTTTGGGAATTACATGGTCGGGTGGTAGTACCACTTCCCATCAGATGTTCAAATTTGTGCTTTCATGCAAGGATTGGCTTCACAGGTGTTCCTGTGGTTCATGACTCATGCTTCATCTCATGTTTTGGAGATTATTGGTATTTGTAGACCTATGTGGTCATTGTATCATTGTAATATTGATCTTATGTAACCTTGTAACTAGATGTGATCTATCCTTATATGTTTATTGGGAAGCTATGTATTGAAAGAGAAATGTAATCCTATGTTTGGATGTTTTTATCAAGTTTCCTTGATGAAGTTAGTAAAGGCTTATTGAAGTGGAAATTATGTTGTATCCTTTCTATCTTTCTATGATGAATCTTTATTACTTATGGCTTCTTGTGATCATTGAGTTAATGATGCATATGTGGATTTATGATGTTGTGAATATTATTCTTGAAGTTAATTCTTCATTGGTAACCCTTAAGGAATTTTGGTGTAAGTCTTCCGCTTGTGTTATTGTGCATGTTGTGTAAATGCACTTATGATGTTTATACTTTAAAAAAAAAAAATTGTTTCACCCTTGTTATGGATTTTCCTTCGGGGTTCCTGGCGGGGCATTACAATAGACACCATTGCTTAAGCACCCTCCCTGTGTTGTTAGTTAAGATGTTATGACAATCAGTGGCACTATTTCTATAGAACCTTCCATACTTCTGGTTAAAATTCTATTATCGACTGAGAATTGAAACCACATTTAATATGATCTCAAACAATGTTGATTTTGTATTCTGAGCAAGAAAGCTAAGTACACAATAGTTCACATTCGATTGGACTAATATTTAAAGTCATAGCAATTAATTCTTATTAAATCCTAACACATTATCATTCTTTGTCTTTATTATAATAAGCTTTTATTCCAAGTTTGAGGTCCTTAATAATTCTCATTCTTCTCGAGGTTCCTAAGTAGTAGATTCGTAATGTCATATGTTGATTTATTATGATGGTTTTAGGACCATTGCTTCCTACTAGATGATTGAAATGATGTCAAATTTAGGTATATTATATTGATCTTGTTTTGATTATCAACATTAGTATATGATTCCATGATTCGAATTGAGTGGGGTATTCATTAGGGGGTAGCTAGTATTGGTTAATGATCATGTTTTATAGATATGAACATAATCATGTACTTTATATCACTTGAAAATTGTATGATTTAAGAGTCATTCTTATCATGAGAGTTGTAAGAATCAAAATTATGTTTATAACTCTTGGGAGATCATGTAAGTGTGGTAGAGATAATCCATGGATGAAGCATATAGTCTGGTTTTACTTTTATCATTATTTTACAATCAACATTGGTTTATGGGTTATAGATGGACCTTTTGTTTTAGCTAGGTCATCGTCTCTATTTCACCTAAGTGGATGGCAGCTGACAAGAAAACTGTCTAGGGTAAAGGGACCCTAGAAAGGGTTGCATACCCACTCCTTTATATACCATCATGTTAGATGGGTTTTAAATAGTTTCAAGAACTACGAAGTCTCTGCGTCTTCACATATGTAAGGCCATCTGTGATGAGCCCCTAAGACACTAGGTCTGGCCCTTAGGTTTTGCAATTCAAAGTTTGGTTTAGTCTCACCACTCCTTCAAAATCTTATGTATTCTCTATTTATCTATGCCCTCTTGATTCAGTTGTGCTAGCTTTTTGAAATGAATTTCTCTATCCTTTCTATCGAATCACTTTATCAATGTCTCACTGAAATCTTCTAAGGTAGTGATTGAATCTTTTCCTTGGGCCATCATGCCATGATACCGCCATTTGTGAGTCATCCCCTCAAGATGCAAGTTGGCAAAATTGATGGCATCTTCTTCAAACTTAGGATTCAAAAGGAAACATGCATCCAATTTTTGCAACCAATCTCTTACTGAAGAGCTATCAGATACAATAAAGTGGGAATGGTGATCTTTCCAAAGTAGTGTTGAATGTCCTTTTGGGGATGCTCATCACATCTTCTCCTCCTATGCCCATTCCTTGTCTTCATCTCATACTATTTTGTAAAGGAAGTCTCTCCTCATATGCCAACACTTAGGGAATTGTATTTATCATGAAGTCTTGTCATTTCATCTCCTTGTTTGGGTTTCTCTTCTTCCATTGGTGATGTCCTTTCCTTTTCCAGAAAATTGGCTTTAAAGGCTCTTGTATTTGGGTTAGCTAATTCCCTATCAGCACTAGAGATGCTCCCTTTGATTCCATTTTTAATAGGTTTACCAGTACTGAGTGGTTGATATAGTCCTCTTAGGAGTTGGACCATCTTATCCTTGGTGCCCCTCATACTAGCTTGAAACCGTCGGAATTCCAATGACAACTAAACTTTGCATCGATGACCAAACTCTTAGACCAACAACATCCTTGTTGGTTCAAAGTTTCTGGCAGCCATCAGAATTATGATGTAAATTGAAGAAACATCCAACAAGGATGTTGTATGTCTGATGACACTTTCTTGTCAGACGCTTGTCGATGCATATTTGTGGGGAGCATTGGAATTTTTAAGTCCATCTAATGACATTTTGGTCGAAGGAGCGATCATGGCCACTATCGAAAGAGTTTATGATGTCATTAGAATTCTGACGTTAAATGGCCTCGTCAGAAAGTACGACGATGAGTTTTTGACAACTTCATTTGTCGGTAGTCCGACGAAAAGTAGTTGAAATTCCGACAATAGGCTGTCAGCAATCAGCCCTGAATGTACTAGTGTGTATACCCTATGTTGGCCATTTGGTGGAATTGATTATGTGTTGCATTGATGTTTTGTCATTGATTCCAACACTACCTATTTGGATGCTTTACCGACACCCTTCTGGTTTCGATAGCTTAAGTGGTTTCTAGTTAACTTGGATCCAACATTTCCGGTAGGCTCCAATATAGTTTGATTATGGAATTGGCTTTTTCATGATACTTATGCTCATATTTGGTCAGTTCTTTTTGGTCGAGAGATCAAATGCTATTCTTCTTGCTTAGAAGATTGGTTTCTGGTTCCAGCAAGGGTTTCACTGGCAGAGATTTTGATAGAGATCTTTGATAAATTGCATAAGTGGTGTTGGTACAACTTCTGATGGAGTTTCAGGATACTATTGGTGTTCAGGCTTGATACTTGGTGATGGAGATCATTGGTGTGGTGTTTGGACCTATTCCTGGTCCCAGTTGATCTAGGTAATGGACCGACTTTAATGTAACGTGTGGATAGGACCTATTGATGTATTTTCAGGATATCTCATGTGTTGGATATTATTTTTTTGGCATCATGCCAACATTGTTTCTAATTATGTAATTAGTATATTCTCTGGTGGCTGACCTGATTGTTTAGGGTCGAGGGTTTGTATATATTGATGTAAGATCTCATTGTAGATCATTGTGGTTATTGTAAGAGATCATGATCAAGGAATGTAATGTGTGAATAATGTAATATCATTCAGGTAGAGGAGTTGGTAGATCATTGGATATCAAATTTGGTTTATTTAAGAGGATTTAGTCCTTTAGTATTGAGAATAAATGGAATTGTACTCAGGCATAGGAGATGCTATCTTTTGTAGTTCAACACTTTTCTAGATTGTAGTTTGGATTTATATGTAGGCATAGGAGATGTGATCTTTTGCAGTTCAACACTTTTTCCAGATTGTAGTTTGGATTTATATGTAGTCAGTGAGGATATTTTTGTGATGAGCAGTGCGCTATAAGATGTTGGCCTTCCTACATGTGCATGCCCCTCAATTGTAATTCATATACTTACTGCAGAAGTATTATCACCCCCCCTCTCAGTTGTCTTTCGATTATTTGAACTGTCTAACAATTGGTATCAGAGCTTTAGTCCTCTCTGTAGAAAGCTTAACCGCTTGAGGAAGATCCTATGGCGACTAACAGTTGAAGTTCATCCAATTCTTCTGGAGCTATCTTTCTAAGGGATATTTTGAGGCTTGATGGAACAAATTACACAGTATGGAAAATTTGGATGGAGACTCATCTAAGATGTCTTGGCAAGGAGATTTGGGAGATCACATAGAATGGTGTCACACCCTATAATCTAGGATTTGACAATACTCCTCAGACAAACCTGGACAAGGAGCTTGAGAATTATTGTAGAGCAAGAGAAGCCCTCTTGTGTGCACTTTCTAATCAGAAAATAATGAGATTAACCGACAAATCATCTAGAAAGGCTATATGGGATAAGCTGGAGACTCTTAATGAAGGTGACCCTATAGTGAAGATTGATAAAATTGATGGTTAGCAGGTGAGATATGAAAAAATGAAGATGGAACAAGATGAAAGGATTACTGCATTCATGGAAAGGGTAAATGAGATTGTTATGGGAATTCAATGTTGTGGTGGAACTCTGAGCAAAGATGAAATTGTTTTTAAAGTCTCGAGAGCCCTACCACCGGTTTACAAAATGAAGGTTGCTGCTATTAATGAGTTGAGAACATTGGATAATACATCTGCCAACATAGATACTTTGGTTAGGAAACTATCTTCTTTTGAGCTTGAAGAATTTGGACCTTTTGGAGCTCTGAAGACTGAACGTACTTTTCATGCATCTACGTCTACAACCAGCAAGCAATACTGGAAAGCTTTATATGCAAAGGAATTAGAAGATATAAAAAGAGAAGATGATGATTTTGAGAAACTTGAAGCACTATTTTCTAGAAGAGTACCTAAAGGACTGATAGTAAGTAAGTATGAAGGTAAAGAACCTATTAAATGTTTTTCATGTAATAAGATTGGTCATTTTGCATCTAGATGTCCTAAAAGGAATTCAATATTTGAAGAAAAAGTTAGAAGATCATTTAAGCCTAACCCTTGATATAAGAACAAGTATAAGTACAAGAAAAACAAAGACAAATCATGCTAGATAGCGGATGATGAAGGAATTATTGACTCAAATGATGAATCAGAAGAAGACTCTGTTAGTGGATTCGATAATGGGAAGGAATGGGTGTTCTTGGCTATCAAGGAAGATGATCTGGCATTGGAAGAGAATGTACCTAAAGAGAAGCCACTTGCTGCTAAAGTTGAAGACAAAGATGAATGGGTAATTGATAGTGGTTGTTCACATCATATGACTGGAGATAAAGGGAAGTTTCTGTCTTTTCAAGAATTTGATGGTGGTCTAGTTAGATTTGGAGATGACAAAACATGTATAACCAAAGGAAAAGGAACTATATCAATGGATGGTAAGAACAATAAGTTGACAATATTTATTATGTTGAAGATTTGAGGCATAATCATTTGAGTGTAGGACAATTGGTAGACAAGGGATTTTAATTACAGTTCAAAGATGGAAAATGAAAAATCATTAATAGATCTGGCTTGGAGATTGCAACCGGTACATAGACAAAAGGTAATATATTTCATTTGAACTCCAGTGAGAAGACATGTTTGACTACATAGATTGATGAGAGTCGGCTATGGCATAAAAGGTTGTGTCCTATAAATTTTGAATGCATTGTGAAGATCAGTTCAACTAAGGTAGTTAGGGATATACCTAAGATTATGAAGCCCTATAATCCGATATGTAAAGAATGTCAAATGGGTAAACAGGTTAGAATCTCTTTTAGGAGTATACAAGATAAATCAAATGATGTTCTTGATCTTATTCATACTGATTTGTGTAGCCCTGCTAGAGTTAAAAGTTTTCATGGTGATAGATATTTCTTGCTAACCATTGATGATTATTATAGAATGATGTGGGTTACTTTCTTGAGAGAAAAATCTGAAGCATTTCAAAAGTTTAAAATCTTTAAGGCTGAAGTGGAAACTAAGACAAGATTGAAGATTAAATGTTTGAGATCAGATGATGGTGGTGAATTCACATCCGATGAGTTTAATAACTTTTGTGACAAGAATGGTATAAGAAGACAATTTTATACTCCCCAGAGACCTCAACAAAATGGAGTTGTGGAAAGGAAGAACATAACTATCTTGGATGCTGCTAGAACAATGATGATGGAAGCTAGTTTACCTCATATCTACTAGAGAGAAGTAGTGAGCACAACGGTTTATACATTCAATAGAGTACATATCAAAGGAGAAACCGGTAAGACACCTTATGAATTATGGTTTGGAAATACACCTACAATTAAGTATTTCAGAATTTTTGGTAGCAAATGTTATATTAGGAGAGATGATGTTATTGGGAAATTTGATCCTAGATGTGATGAAGGCATATTTGTTGGTTATTCTAATGAAAGAAAATCATATAGATGTTATAACAAGAGATTGCAGAGAATTGTGGAGAATACTAATGTCAAAGTAGATGAACTGCATAGAAGTCAAATTAGAGTTTATGAGAAGGAACCGGTAGTGGAAATGATTATATCTGAACCGGTAGCACCTTTACCAGAACAGAGAGTTGAACTAGTTTCTCCTACAACATCAGAAAATTATACAATAATTGAAGAACAAGGAAGAGGAACAGAAGTCAAAAGACTCCTAGGTATGCGAGATTGAATCATTCAGAAGATCATATCATTGGGGATAAGAGAAATGGAGTGATGACACGAACAAGACTGGCAACTAATGAGGTATGTTTAATTTCACAAGTTGAACTGGTATTAGTAATTGAGGCATGTAAAGATGAATATTGGCTGAAATCTATGGAAGAAGAATTAGATTAGATTGAGAAAAATAACACATGGACCTTGGTTCCCCGACCTAAGAATAAAAATGTTATTGTAACTAAATGGGTTTTTAGGAATAAATTGAATGAGGATGGTCAAGTTATAAGTAATAAGGCTAGGTTGGTTTGTAAAGGATATTGTCAGAAGGAAGGAATTGATTATGAAGAGACTTTTGCACCTATAGCTAGGATTGAAGCTATGAGATTATTTCTTGCCTATGCTACTTATAAATAATACAATGTTTATCAAATGGATGTTAAATATGCATTTTTGAATGGGGATCTTGATGAGGAAGTTTATATTGAGCAACCTGATGGTTTTTTACTATCAGATGATACATGTATGGTTTATAGGTTAAGGAGAGCTTTGTATGGATTGAAACAAGCACCTAGAACTTGGTATGCAAGGTTGAATAGATATCTTTTGAAGCTTCATTTTACTAAGGGTAGTGTTGGCAGTAATTTATATTATAAAATCACTGATGATGATATAATGATTATTGAAATATTTGTTGATGACATTATTTTTGGAGGTGAAGATAAGTTATGCATAGAATTTCCTAAGAATATGGAGAAAGAATTTGAGATGTCTATGATTGGTGAGATGGAATTTTTCTTAGGTTTACAAATTACTCAAACTGACAAAGGTATTTTCATCTATCAAACTAAATATGGTAAGGAATTATTAAGGAAATTTGGTATGGGAGATTCTAAATAGGTAAGTACTCCTATGGTTACAAGTGAGAAATTGACAAGAAAAGATGTTTCTGTACCGATAAATCCTACAAGATATAAATCTATGATTGAAGGTCTACTTTATTTGACTCAGACTAGGCCTGACATTATGAATGTTGTTTGTATTGTTTCAAGATTTCAAAGTGATCCTAGAGAAAATCATGAGATGGCGGTGAAAAGGATTTTTAGATACTTGCAAGGTACATAAAAATATGGTTTGTGGTACCCTAAGGATGATGACTTTACTTTATGTGCATATACAGATGTTGATTGGGCTGGAGATGTTGATGACTGGAAAAGTACTTCTAGTGGAGCTTTCTTTCTTGGAAAGAAGTTGGTTTCATGGATCAACACAAAACATTCATGTACTTCCTTATCTATTACTGAAGCTAAGTATTTTGCTGTTGCTACTAACTGTACACAATTTTTATTGATTAAGTAAATATTGAAGGATATAAAGGTGGATTGTGATGCACCAGTAGTTATTCACTATGATAGATCTGTTGCTATTGATATATCAAAGAATTTGGTATTTCATTCTAAAAAAAATCACATATCTATCAAGTATAACTTTTTGAAGGAGAAGGTGGAAGCAAATGAAGTTAGAATGGTTTATGTGAACACTAAACCTTTGTCCAAGGAATCATTTGAGTACCTGAGAGACAAATTGGTAGTTTCTGCCCCTTTGGTAGAGACTTTATTGATGCGGTTTGGCATTGGTCCAACATGCATTATCAGAGACACTATTCATTCTGACACTAATGTGAGATGCTACTTCTTAGGGGGAGTAGTTAGCTTTGTGATTTAGAGGCTTATGTTTCTACTTTGATATTTTTGTCAAATTTATGGCATTGATATCAAAGGGGGAGTGATATTGACATGAAAAATAAAAAGAAAAAGAAAAAGGGAGAGATATTGATTTTCAAAACTATCTATGGGAGATTGTTGGTTGTCTTCCACAAGGGGAGATTTGTTTGGCATTTCTTGGTACTTAGATGTTTTTCACAACTAGTGTTGCCATCAATGCAAAAGGGGGAGATTGTTGACCATTTAATGGAATTGATTATGTGTTGCATTGATTTTTTGCCATTGATGCCAATACTAGTTGTTTGGATGCTTTACCGACACCCTTCTGGTCCTAGTAGGTTAAGTGGTTTTTGGTTAACTTGGATCTATCATGATCTGGTAGGCTCCAGTATAGTCTAGTGATGGAATTGGCTTGTTCATGATACTTATGCTCAGATTTGGTTAGTTGGTTTTGGTATAGAGATTGGATGCTATTCTGCTTGCTTACAAGATTGGTTTCTAGTTTTGGTGAGGGTTTCACTGACAAAGCTTTTGATAGAGATCTTTTATGAATTGCATAAGTGTTGTTGGTGTAGCTTCTGATGGAGTTTCAGGATACTGTTGGTGATCAGGCTCGAGACTTGGTGATGGAGATCATTGTTGTGGTGTTTGGACCTATTCTTGGCCCTGGTTGATCTGGGTTATGGATCGACTTTGATGTAATGTGAGGATAGGACCTATTGATGTATTTTTGGGATGTCTCATGTGTTGGATATTATTTGTTTGGCCTTAGGCCGACATTGTTTGTAATTATGTAATTGGTTTATTATCTAGTGGCTGACCTGATTGTTTAGGGTCGAGGTTTTGTATATATTGATGTAAGATCTCATTGTAGATCATCATGGTTATTGTAAGAGGTCATGGTCAAGAAATGTAATGTGTGAATAATGTAATATCATTCAGGAAGAGGATTTGGTCGATCATTGGAGATCGAATTGGGTTTATGTAAGAGGATTTAGTCCTTCGGTATTGAGCTGAACCAAAACTGTACTCAGGCATAGGAGATGCTATCTTTTGTAGTTCAACAATTCTCTAGATTGTAGTATGGATTTATATATAGTCGGTGAGGCTCTTTTTGTGATGAGCAGTGCACTCTAAGTTGTTGGCCTTCTTGCATGTGTAGGCTCCTCAATTGTAATTCACATACTTACTATAGATGTATTATTTGACTGTGGGTAGGCTTCCCACTGTGGTTTTTCCCTTTACCAGGTTTTCCATGTACAAATCTTGGTGTTATATGGATGTCTTTTGTTTTGTAATTATTGTTTGTGCTTAATTGGTTTAACTACTATTCCGATATTAATTTTTTGGGTTCTAGTATTAAAGTTTAAATTGCTAATGGTTCCTATAATTTGAGACAATTGGTTCACCCTCCCCCCCTCTTAGTTGTCTTCTAGTTATCTGAACTGTCTAACACCCTATACAACTTATCATGCCTTATGTTGGCTTACAAGGATAATTACAATATCAAATTACATGTCGGCCAGATAACATGAATGCATAAATATTAAAAAAATTCCCGATGCTGGATCCAAGAGATGTCAACCTCCAATAATAATAATAACTATGTCCTAAACCATGTTGGCCTACATTGCTGATAACCAAAGAAATCCTTCTGTCTAGCCAGTGTTGATGCCGATGTAGTGTCTGTGAAGTGCCTACCGGTACACAAATGAACCAAAACATGAAGCCGGAACACAATACCATGTTACCATCAATGACAACATAGTGAAAGCAACCAATTGAGTGTCAGTTGCCAACAATCTCCCCCTTTGGAATTGATGGCAACACTCATGTGAAGAATGGTCAAGGTTTCATCTGTCGGTTTCATTTTGCCTGCTCCCCCTGAGCTGAATATTCATTAATGAAAAACTACTCCATACTCCATATCTCCATATCTCCCCTAATGTATACAACTCATATTCTTTTTCACATCTATATCACTCCCCCTTTGACATCAATGCCATAAAAAATTCTAAAAAGAATGTCAAAGAAAAACTATACAATGAATATCCTAGAAATATCTTACTAGAGCTTAACAAATTTCAAAATTTATGGATAAGCCTTCTCCAATAGCTCAAGATAAGTATCCCAACCAGTTTTGAAAGTGCCAGAAATGGATACAAGTACATTTAATATACGTGCAAAAGAATCTTTCTCATTTACCTCTGTCGATGTGGGATTTCCCACCATATCCAAACATTCTTTCTTATGTACACTGAGTGAATCCAACTGGGGACTCACCAAAACTCTTAGACTTTAGGCTCTTCTTATAATTTTATCTCTTTCCTTCTCAAGAACAAAAATTTGGTTTTTCAAAATCAAAATTTGACCATCAATGGATGTAGTCAATGATGTCAATCCATCAAAAGAATTAGCTATATTTGCAATTTTCTCCTAAAGTTCTTTTATTTTCTTATCCACATTGACTGTAAGAATATCAGTATTATAACAAACCCTATAAATATTTGTACATTGCTTCAAAGAATTATCTATCAGTTTCAACCTTTCATCAATCTTCTTCTTCTTAGATTCAATCACGTGATCAAATGTACCTCTCTTAGCTTGAGTGAACCTCTCCAGTGCTTGCCGGTTTGAAATATGTTGTAAGGATTGAAAATCCTTTGAGATATGCTCAGTGATCATCTTAAGCTTGCTGGATGGGCTCGCTTCATTGTCAATCTTACACTCTGGGACTAATCTATGTAAAATAGTGATTGATTGATCAATAATCCCTTTATCAATAGATCTCTCCTTTATTATTTTTTGTGCCACCATCATCATGAGTTAAGTAGAACTCTTCTCAGTTATGTTTGTATTTTCAACCTTTGAGGTGCCAATTGACAACAATGATGGACCAACTACCAGTTCTCTGTCGATTTCCCCATCCTTCTCCTCTGATGATTTGTCCTTTATGACTTCCTCACTTGCACCTATGGCTTTGCCACTTGGTGCAATCTTTGTAACTGTCAGTTCCTCTATAGGAACTATAACCTCAAGCTATACATTTGTATCCAAAGGAATTTTATCCTTAATAATAGTATATTTTACATCATCAACTTTTTTGCTCTTCGTGTTAGCTGGTATCTCAAAATTTGTTTGTACACTAGTATTTACCGGGGGCTTGATTTCCACTATCTTAATATTTTTCAAAACTGAGGGTGAAGTACCCATAATCCCCTTTCCTTTTACTTCAATCGGGGTGTCTACAGTGTCTATCTTTGATTTCAGTAAAGTAAAGAGTCCTCTATTCTCTTCAAAGAACTTAACCCATGCTTTTTGAGTCTCCTCTATTATTTCATTTACCCTTCCTAGAATCAGACTAGTTATTCTATGTTTTCTATTAAAGAATTTTCTATCTGCCACCTCAAGTGTCCTTTCCATTTCCTTTGGGGCAGTAGAAACACAAACAAATAATAACACTTGAATTTTAATATGCTTGTCTTCTTGCATAGCTAACAGTCTTCTAGCATCTAACATATTATATAGTTATGTCGGTATTTGGTTTTCAATTTCTGTTAAGGCTTTCTTATAAATATCCAAATATAATAAGTATGCTTCCTCTACCTCTCTTTACTCATCATCCTCTAATTTTTTGTAATAAAACTGTACATTCTTTAATATGCCATCCTTAGTGATTTCATCTATTAATTATACAAAAGTTTTAGGTAGAACATTACCAGATTGAATAGCTGTATCATTTTCAAACTTCTTCTTTCTCTTTGTAGTACCAGATGCAGCTGAAGGTGTTGCCTTTGGTGCTTGCTTCCATGCCGGTATTTTGAGTGTAACCTTCCTAACTGGTTTCTTTTTGGCCTCTACCTTTGTTTCCTCTATTTTCTTCCTTACAACCCTCTTGAATGCCAAGGGTTGTAACTAGCTCAATGTGTACTTCTAGATTCATCCTCTTCCTGCCTTTCTCTGGGACAACATCAATTAATGCTTTGATGTCATGTGATACTTTGTCAATAAGTTTGTTGGCCTTTCCTTCATGTTTCTCTCTTTTCTTTCGGTTGAACTCTGTTTCAACCTCTTGTGATTTTCGCTTCGTAGTACCATAGGGATTCTTTGCCTCATCAATAGGTGCATCAATCAACATTTTTGCATAAGCCTCAAGAATCAATGCATCCACTTCATAGCCCATTTCCTTAATCCAAATCTTCTAGGGGTTAAATACTTCCATAAGCATTTCATCCTTTTTCACCATGAAGCATATGTCACTTGAATATTTTTCTACAATATGCTTAGGAACCCTTTCCCTAGACTTCATAGATTTTTGAAATCCCTTGAAATATCCCCACACTTTATCATCTCTCTGACTTCCTAAAGAAAAAATTGACTATTTCAATTGTCTCCCTACCAGAATGTCAAATGCCTATTTCCTTTACCAAAACCGGGTGTATCATTCATGAAAAATAATATTAAACAGACTATCAAGTTGCCATAGAAAAAGGTTCCCTTCTTTTCTCCCTTAATCTTTCCTAGGTTTATTAATAACTCATCTAACATCGTACCATATAGATCCAATTTCACATTCTCTCTCATCATTTTGTATGCAGCTAAAATGCAAGAACTGGAAATATAATTCAGTCGGTTTGACTGAGTTACCTTATACCCTATGATCATGCTACTGAATCTGATGTGCATGTTGGTACTAGGGCTTATTCTCATAGATCTCCTGTCAGATTTCGCGTCAGTGATATTGTTCATGGAATCGTTCGAAACCCTCTTGTCTGGATGTTGCCCAACTAATGGTAAACTAGTGATTGCCCCAATGACTTCCTTGGTGATCTTGTAAGGTTTATCTAACCAGATGAACTCCCCATGTACTCTTCTCAAAACATGCATGATTATCTCATCTTCAAATTTAGGGATATATAGAATGTTGGCAAACCCTAAGTCTTCAATGTGCTTGTATGCTGATTTGGTCTTTTTTTATTCTCCCATCAACTCACTCATTTACATCCCCTTTATTTCAGATGTTCCCAACTCCTCAATATGACAGTGTATGTATTCCCTAAAATCTTCAACATAGACAACTCCCTCTAGAATATGGGAAAATAGACAACTCCAACCAAATCTTCTAGGGTAGCCACATGCAGATACCGCTTGAAAATTGGCCCTGGGCGGTCCTTGACCTCTACTACAGTCAAGTTTGCAACAAAGATAGGAATAGAAGATGATCCTGCTTCTATGTTTGAAGATAAATACCTATAGATTACTTTCGGTGAAAACCTTTAACAAATCCTTCCAGTCGCCAGTAAAATCGCTCAAGAAGAAATTTGATTTCTTTGAAATGCCTTGATCGCTCTTAGTCGCTCTAAAATCACTCTGAATGTAAGGTGATCAATAATGAAGTGAATTCAACCTTTTAACCTCTATGAAAAACCCTAATTTTCTATTGACATAAATGATTTCTGGTTGAATATATCGGATCTCGAACAAAACATATCCATGCTAGATAAACATCTCCAATATCTGGAACAACTTCCAGAACTTCTTCCTGGGGCATATGTAGAACTTTAATAAAATTTTCCTACCCCTAATGCATTTGCCTCAGTTACCAGATGAGCTACCTACCGGTGTAGGAGCAACCTCCTCTGCCAGATAAGTATTCGATGCATTTCCATCCGATGATTATCCTTCAGTCTTCCTAACCCATCTCTAACTAGGATCTTGTTGGATTTCAGTAACCTTCTCTTTCCCTTTCTCATTTGATCCTCCATTACCAACCGGTGGATTTTTGCTTCTAGATAATTTAGCAATATGTTCAATCTCATTACATGCATAACATGTAACATTGTTCCTTTGAATTCCTTTGCTAAAACTGGTGATATTTCTTGACCTGTACTGATTATCCATATGTCCAAACTTTTCACATGCATAGAATTTAACATTCATTCTGCAATCTTCTATCTTATGACCATACTTATTGCATTTAGAATATTTACTGGGAGGAGTATCAGGGTTCTAATTTGCTCTCTTTCTATATTGTCTAGCCATGTGACCAAATCTATTGCAAACAAAACATCTACCATTGAATTTATAAGCATGAAATTACCTTACTGACGCTTTATGGTTTTGATCTTCATTAGTAGTACCAGAACTCTATCCTTGCTCAGATCCAAGTCCATTGGAATATTCAATCTACCTTTGTCTCTTCAAAAATTCATGTAGCTGTGCTGAGCTAATCTTGAATTTTTCTTTGTACTCACTTGTAGTAGTTAAATCTTCTCTCAAAATTATCATTTGTCTCTCCAGCTCTTGTTCATTACTCTGGGATTGTACTAAATCAGTTCTCAACATATCTTTCTCATGAACCAACTTGCCACATTCTTGAAATTTGTTCTTCAGGGATACAATAAGATTTTCTTCCTTTTTCTTCTGGCCCTCAATCTCCTTAGACATCCTCATAGTTATAACTCGCATTTCATTTTTCATAACCATGTTCTCTCGACTCAATTTTTGACATTGTTCCTTAAGTTCATCTTTCTCTTCATCATCCTGACATTGCAAAATTTCCTTCCTCCTAGCTTGAATAGATGATAACCTCTCTTGTAGGACAAAAGTGAATTCCTTAACAAAATTCAATTAATCTTGTAGCTTTAAGTTATTCAACCTTTCAACATCATAATCTTCAAGTGCTATCTCAAGTTGTCTCTCTAAAGCCATGTCCATGGATTCCGGATTCAGGATATTCCTCAAGCTGTTAAACTTCCTCCGAGGTACAAGGCTCCGATACCAATTGTTGGAATCCAATAACACTGAGAGGGGGGGTGAATTAGTGTTATACCAAAATGATCAATTTTAGCCTTATTAAAATATGCATACACCAACTAGTATACCGATACATACAAAATTAAAAGAAGTAAAGAAACCAATAAGCCAGTCACATAAATGAGGATCATAAAACACAAAATTATACATGGAAAACATCAAAGAGGAAAAACCACGGTGGGATTTGTAACCCACAATATCAATTCACTAGCCATATGAAGATATATTACAAAATATAAGGGGCCTGTACTTGCAGGAAGGCTTATAGCCTGGAGCACACCACTCAATCACAAAATGGAGTCTCACTGACTACAAATAAATCCATACTACAATCCAGAGAAGTGTTGAACTGGTAAGATAACATCTTCTATGCCAGAATACAGTTAAGGTTAAAGCTCTATCTTCTCTAGTTTGAAACCCTAAACCCTTTACCGGAATAACCCTTACATAAATATCCTCACATACATGATGTCTGATATATTTCACATCTCCTATATTCTCTCCTTTCAATTACATATTCGCATGATGATTATTAATTATATATAAAATGATCTATCAAACTAACCTATATACCCTATACAACTTATCATGCTTTATGTTAGCTTACAAGGATAATTACAATATCAAATTACATGTCGGCCAGATAACATGAATGCATAAATAATAAAAATAATTTTTGATGCTGGATCCAAGAGATGTTGGCCTCCAATACTGATAACCATATCCTAAACCATGTCGGCCTGCATTGCTAGTAACCAAAGAAATCCTTATGTCCTGCCAGTGCCGGTGTCGGTGTAGTGTCTATTAAATGCTTTCTAGTACACAACTAAACCAAAACATGAAGCTGAAACACAATACCATGTTGCCATCAATGACAACATAGTGAAACAAACCAATTAAGTGTCAATTGTAAATATGAAACCACCAAACAATCCAGCTACAACTGATGGAAGGGGGGCATATCTATCCACCATATCCCACCAAGGCATTGAATATCCAGTGATATGGGGATGACAAAAAATCTCCCGCAGTGCATTGGTCCCTCCAATTTCTTCAACATCATAGACTACTATCTCTTCGGTGATTGGAATTTGGAGAATTTGATAAACATCCTCAAGAGTGACTGTGATCTCTCTTGTTGGCAAGTGAAAGGTGTTATGATCACTGTGCCATCGCTCAGCCAGGGCTGTCAGAATTGCTATGTTCTTTCAGTAGGAAGGCATGTGTAGTAGGTGTATATCCACAAGCCTTAATCACCACTCGGTCATCATCAATCAATTGTCCTCGCATGGAGAGTGTCTTCAGGTATCGCTCCCAAAGATGGATAACACCTAAGTGCACCTATATCAACACATGAGTACCATATCATAATTCTAAGCAATAAAGCATCAATGCTCAATAAAAAAGGGGCACCTATCAAAGTGACAATAATCACAATATCACATAAAGAGTTCCAAATCAGATACTCTTGACACTAAGTGTGTTCAACTTAACCTGTCTATCAAAATCAAGAATCATATCGAAATCAATAATCATATCAAATCAGACCCCCTATCAACAAATTTTGACCCCTATTGACAAGTTTGATCCATATAGAATCAATTTGACCCATATCAAATCAGTTTGAACCATATGGACAAAGTTTGACCCCTAGCGACAAATTTTGACCCCTATCGACAAAGTTTGACCCATATCAAGAAGTCTAACCCATATCAAATCAATTTGACCCATATTGACAAGTTTGACCCATATCAAATCAATTTGACCCATATTGACAATAAATTATAGTTTAATTCATAGCCATTGTATATCAATTTCATAACAATCTCCATGTTAGTTTAATTAGCACACCTAAGCTTTGAATTTGGAATCATTCTTAATTTCATATCTTGGATTCCATCTTGCATTTCATCTTTTCATATCATTTGATCATCTAGCTAGGATCTTAGTTGCATTCATTTTGATCTTGACATATCCTTCAATCTCATTCTTTAGGTTGACATCTAAAAGATCAAGTTCTCTTCCAAGTGAGAACCACCTTGAATCTTGAAGATCCTTGGAGATAGAGGAACATGAGACGTGCTTGGGGTTCTTGATTTCGAAGAATTTAGAAGACTCTCTTCTAAATTTGGAGAAGTGACTCCCCCAAATTGTATATCCTATACAACCATATATAGTCATATATAGTCATATATATATAGCCTATACAACCACAAGACATAGCAGTAGTTGGATGCAGGGATGAGGAGGAGAGCTTCGAGGGTGAGGGATCTAATGAGAAGATAGAGTCAGAGGAATTAGGTGGTGGGATGGTAGGATTGGGTGGCATGGGCTTTGATGCAAAGGAGGAAGAGGATGAGGATGTGTAGCCTTTGACACAATGGAGGAGGATAGAGATTCCCTCACCGACCAGAGGATAGGAGAGTTCCTCACAGGTACCAGTTTTATAGGACCTGAAACCATCATGACCTCTCTCGGTTCAGATTACAGTGCCCTCACACCAATAGTAGGCACATATAGCAATGTTGCAGTCCTTGGTGGAGAGCCTATAGGTGTAGTTGGTACAATTGGTAAGAGAATTAAACAATATCACACATACACATGAAACATTATGTTAGAGTTAGAAATCAAAATAGAAACTAAACTAAGATAGCTTCAAAATCAAGAACCCCAAGCACGTCTCATCTTCCCATATGTCCAAGGATCTTCAAGATTCAAGGTGGCTCTCACTTGGAAGAGAACTTGATCTTTTAGATGTCAACCTAAAGAACAAGATTGAAGGATATGCCAAGATCAAAATGAATGAAAATAATATCCTAGCTAGATGATCAAATGATATGAAAAGATAAAATGCAAGATAGAATGCAAGATATGAGATTAAGATTGATTCCAAATTGAAATCGTAGGTGTGCTAATTAAACTAACATGGAGATTGCTATTACATTGATATACAATGGCTATGAATTAAGTTAGCATGATACCATAAACATGATGAAATCTAAACTAGCATGCAACTAAGATGATCTAAGTGCTTGAAGATGAAAAATTGAGCTCCTTGATAACTTGCAAAATGACTATAAGTTTGATGCACAAGATGATGGATCCTAAGATTGAATAAATGGGCTCTATTTATAGAGAAAATAGAAAAATGGATGGCCAAGATGTGACATGATTAGAAGAATTAGGCTAATTAATGAGGGATTAGAGGGGTTCTAGAAGAATATTGTCATGCTAATGGAAAATGTAGGAGAATGCATGTGGAGGAAAATAGACATTTTTTAGATAAAATAAAAGATTTATTTTAGCGAAAAGGGTGTAAAACTTCCATTTGTAGGATTTTGCAATTGGGGGGACTATTCACAAAGAAATAATGATTATTTAAATGCAAAGGGATTTTTTTTTTAAGCAAATGTTAATTCAATTAGAAGGGAAAAAGGGGGCTTTAATTAAATAAATGAGATTTATTCAATTAAATGGCTAAAGGGTACTTAATCAAACCTTAGTTTAATTAGTAGGTTAGGCCAGAAGAAAAAGATTTTAATCAAATATTTAATTTGATTAATAGGCTGATTGGAAAAATAGGGATATTAAATAAACCTTAGTCTAATTAATAGGCGAATAAATGACGATTAAATGAATTGAATTCATTTAATTTGTTGTGCAAGTTTTAGGTGTCTACAATACCATTATGAATGAGTTTTCTAACTTCTCCCTTAAAGGATATACAATTGAAAGTGGAATTACCATACATGTTGTGATAGACACACAAAAAAGAAATCTGCATGGTCACCTTGTCAAGTTTCATAATATTTTAAGGGTGGAAGAATGATCAAATCATCTCGTAAGTGCCTTTACAAGATTTGGTCTTCTCTAAATAAAGGAAAGTGTGTCATGAACCGTTTTATCTATAAATACTTGCAATTATTAAATTATGGACTTCATTTATATTTTATGAATAGGTGGATTAAATTGAAATTAAAAATTTGATAAGGATTAGGATAGAAATTTAAATGCAAACGAATGGTTTAAATTATCTTATTTATGAAATAGGGGATTGTCATTTCTAATGAGCAATCCAGTGCAAGTGAATGCAAGAAGAGTAGAATGTGGATGAAGGAGATAACTTAGTTAAGGTAGAGTTGTCTTATCTTTCTAACTTTGATAAAGAGATGGAATCTCACACACCACATTAGAATTCATAATTTGTAGCTTGCAAAGATAGAAGATTTAAATGACTTTAACTGAGTGTTTGTTCAAATTAGAATGATTATGAGTAATCTTAATTGACATTTATTTTATTCAAAGAAAGATTGATTTTTTATGTTTTTTAAAATATTATACATGTATTTTGATGATTGTTATATGAAATTTATGTGCAGATAATGTATAATTTCATAATGAAATAAATGAAATATTGTTCTTATATTCCCACTTTTGGGTTTTAGATAATGACATATATATAAATATATATATGCATGTGTATATGAATTAGATATGTGTGTGTGTGTGTGAATGTATATAATATAAGGATATACACATATACACATATGATATACATTATGTCATGAAATATAATTGATAATTAAACTTGAATTGATTTATTCATATATATATTTATATACACACACATACAGATACACATGAATATACATATACATATACATATACATATACATATACATATACATATACATATACATATACATATGAATATATTATTAAGTGGCAGTCTTTACTTGATACTCAAATCAATATGTATAATGGTGATCACGCATATATAGCATCATATGGTTAATTCTTTGTATAGTTGATATAATACTATCGACTTGGGAGAGCTTGAACTCTCCAAAGTTCATGTTAACAAGATGATAATGAATGTGGTAACTAAAACATGAACCGAATTGGTAGTTGACTGCAAACTATGGCAAGTGTTGAGATTTTTAAGCAATGTGTGGGGAGGGGGGGGGGAGCGCATAAACCTAGACCAAGCCAATCATTGCTATTAACAATAGTAGAACCCACCACCACTATCTTTGTATAAATATAAAGCTTCAGGTTAATGGCTATTATGCAAGTATTAAGACACAAACTCAGGAGGTAAAAACTAATGCCTTTATCATTATAGATGATATGTATTCATTTTTAAAGAGACAAGAAATGAAGCAAAGAGGATACTCTTCATACATTCAACCGATTTCAAAAAAGGAAATAAAAAAGTAAAGAGAGAGAAATATAAATCAACCTTCAAATCTTTTGATTAGTTCAGAACAGGGGAATTGATTTTCTTAGGTAGGTCATTATTCCAATTTGTTTATATATGAATGGTAGGAAAAACATTTATTTTCAATGAAATCCCTATCATAAACATATTTATGAAGTACATGTGTCTTTCTTTATCATTTTAGAACTCCATTGTTTTGGTAAAATTGCAACTCTGTTTCAAACATATTTCTTCCATAATATTGAAAACCTCTATTATATTCAATCTCATTTAGAAAATGAACTTCTTTTGAAAATATGAGAACTCGAGTTAAATATTAGTCTCTATTTTGTTGAATTCGAATTAGAACTATGTGACTATTTGAAATACATATTATACATATACATATACATATACACACATATACATATATATATGTAGATAAAAAATCATTTACAGACTTCACATCTTGTAAACTTTTCTTGTTCAATTTATCTTTATAAGATATATGATCATATCTTGATTGTATTTATTTATACTGAAATTCACAATGTTAAATCACTGAACAACATGTATGTATGTATGTATGTATATGTATATTTATGTTTGTACACACACACACACACACACACACACATGTGTGTGTGTGTGTGTGTGTGTGTGTGTGCATATATATATATATAAATATAGATGTGCAAATAAATGGTGAACACACACACACACACACACACACACACACACATACATATACATATGTATGTATGTATGTATGTATGTATGTATGTATGCATATACATATACATGTATGTATACATATGTATATATATTTGTATGTATATATATGTCTGTATGTATGTATATGTATATGTATATATATATGTATGTATGTACATATACATATACATATACATATACATGTACATGTATATGTACATGTACATATATATATATATATATATATATACTTATATATATATATACATATACATATATACATATACATATACATATACATGTATGTATACATACATGTATATGTATATGTATATGTATATGTATATGTATATGTATATATATATATATGTATATGTACATATACATGTACATGTAAATATACATATGTATATATATTTGTATGTATATATATGTCTGTATATATGTATATGTATATGTATATATATATGTATGTATGTATATGTACATATACATGTACATATACATACATACATATATATATACATATACATATACATATACATATACATATACATATATATGTATGTACATACACATGTACATGTACATATACCTATATACATATATACATATATATATATACACACACATACACACATACATACATACATACATACATATATATATATGTATGTATGTATATATATGTGTATATATATATATATGTATGTATGTGTATATATATATATATGTATCTATATATATGTATGTATATATTGTTGGTCATTTGGTGGAATTGATTATGTGTTGCATTGCTGTTTTGTCATTGATGCCGACATTATTTTTTTGGATGCTTTACCGACACCCTTCTGGTCCTGGTAGGTTGAGTGGTTTTTGGTTAATCTGGGTCTGGCATGATTCGGTAGGCTCCGATATAGTTTGGTGATAAAATCTGCTTGTTCATGATACTCAGGCTCATATTTGGTTAGTTGGTTTCGGTATGATGATCATATGCTATGTTGCTTTCTTAGAAGCTTAGTTTCTGGTTCCAATGAGCATTTCACTAGCAGAGCTTTTGATGAATATCTTTGATTAATTGCATAAGTGGTGTTGCTGCAGCTTCTGGTGGAGTTTCAGTATGTTGTTGGTGATCATGTTCAAGACTTGGTAGATAGAGATCATTGTTGTAGCATATGGACCTATATTGGGTCCCGGTTGATCTAGGTTATAGAACGACTTTAATGTAACATGTGGATTGGACCTCTCAATGTATTTACGTGATGTATTATGTGTTGGATATTATTTGTTTGGTCTTAGGCTGACATGGTTTGTAATTATGTAATTGGTTTATTATCTAGTGGCCAACCTAATTGTTTATGGTTGAGGGTTTGTATATATAGATGTAAGATCTCATTGTAGATCATCATGATTATGGTTAGAGGTCATGGTCAAAGAATGTAATGTGCAAATAATCTAATATCATTCAGGCAGAGGATTTGGTCGATCATTAGAGATTGAATTGGGTTTATGTAAGAGGATTTAGTCCTCTGGTATTGAGCTTAACTGAAATTGTACTCAGGCATAGGAGATGTTATCTTTTGCAGTTCAACACTTCTTCGGATTGTAGTTTGGATTTCTATGTAGTCAATGAGGCTTCTTTTGTGATGAGCAGTGCACTCTAGGTTGTTGGCCTTCCTGCAAGTGCAAGCCCCTCAAATGTAATTCACATACTTACTGCAAAAGTATTATCTGATTGTGGGTAGGCTTCCCAACGTAGTTTTTCCCTTAACTGGGTTTTCCACGTATAAATCTTGGTGTCATGTGGATGGCCTTTTATTCTATGATTATTGTTTATGCTTAATTGGTTTAACTGCTATTCCGGTATTTGGTTTAAGCATTCTGGTATTAATGTTTTGGGTTCACGTATTGAAGTTTAAATTGCTAATAGTTTTGGTAATTTGAGATAACCGATTCACCACCCCACTCTCAGTTGTCTTTCGGTTATTTGAAATGTCTAATAATTGGTATTGGAGCATTGATCCTCTCTGCAAAAAGATTAACCACTTGAGGAAGATTGTATGGCATCCACCAGTTCAAGTTCATCCAGTTCTTCTAGAGCTGTCTTTCGGGGGATATTCCGAGGCTTGATGGAACAAATTACTTAGTATGGAAGATACAAATGGACACTCGTTTGAGATGTATTGGCAAGGAGATTTGGGAGATCACATAGAATTGTGTCACACCTTATAATCTGGGATTTGGCAATCCTCCTCTGGCAAACTTGGACAAGGAGCTTGAGAATGATTGTAGAGCAAGAGAAGTTCTCTTGTGTGCACTTTCTGATCAACAAATAATGGGATTAACCGATAAATCATTTGAAAAGGCTATATGGGATAAGTTGGAGACTCTTAATGAAGGTGACCCTATAGTGAAGATTGCTAAACTTGATGGTTACCAGGTGAGATATGAAAACCTGGAGATGGAAGAAGATGAAAGGATTACTGCATTCATGGAAAGGGTAAATGAGATTGTTATGGGAATTCCATGTTGTGGTGGAAATCTGAGTGAAGATGAAATTGTTTCTAAAGTCATGAGAGCCCTACCACCAGCTTACAAAATGAAGGCTAATGCTATTAATGAGTTGAGATTAATGGATAATACATCTATCAACAAAGATGCTTTGTTTGGGAAACTATCTGCTTTTGAGCTTGAAGAATTTGGACCTTCTGGAGTTGTGAAGTCTGAACCTTCTTTTCATGCATCTACATCTACAACCAGTAGGCAAGACTGGAAAGCTTTATATGCAAAGGAATTAGAAGATATGAAGAGAGAAGATGATTATTTTGAGAAACTTGAGGCACTATTTTCTAGAAGAGTACCTAAAGGACCGGTAGGAAGTAAGTATGAAGGAAAAACACCTTTTAAATGTTTTGCATGTAATAAGATTGGTCATTTTGCATCTAGATGTCCTGAAAGGAATTCAAGATTTTTAGAAAGAGTTAGATGATCATTTAAACCTAACCCTGGATATCTGAACAAGTACACATACAAGAAAAATAGAGACAAATCATGCTACATAGCAGATGAGGAAGGCATTACTAATTTTGATGATGAACTGACAAAAGACTCTATTAGTGGTTCTGACAATGGGAAGGCATGGGTGTTCCTGGCTATCAAGGAAGATGATCCGACACTGGAAGAAAAGGCACTTGCTTCTAAAATTGAAGAAAAGGATGAATGGGTAATTGACAGTGGTGTTCACATCATTTGACTGGAGATAAAGGGAATTTTCTATCTTTGCAAGAATTTGATGGCAGTCTAGTCAGATTTGGAGATGACAAAACATGTATGATCAAAGGAAAATGAACTATAGCATTGGATGGTAAGAACAATACTGCCAATGTTTATTATGTTGAAGGTTTAAGGCATAATATTTTGACTGTAGAACAATTGGTAGATAAGGGATTTCAATTATAGTTTAAGAATGGAAAATGCAAAATCATTAACAGATCTGGTTTGGAGATTGCAACCAGTACACAGACAAAAGGTAATATATTTCATTTGAACTCTGGTAAGAAGACTTGTTTGATTACACAAATTGATGAGAGTTGGCTATGGCATAAAAGGTTATGTCATGTGAATTTTGATTGCATTGTGAAGATCAGTTCAACTAAGGCCGTTAGGGATATATCTAAGATTATTAAGCCCTATAATCCGGTATGTAAAGAATGTCAAATGGGTAAACAGGTTGGAACCTCTTTTAGGAGTATACAAGATAAATCAAATGATGTTCTCGATCTTATTCATATAGATTTGTGTGGACCTGCTAAAGTTAAAAGTTTTCAAGGTGATAGATATTTCATGCTAAACATTGATGATTATTCTAGAATGATGTGTGTTACTTTTCTAAAAGAAAAATCTAAAGCATTTGAAAAGTTTAAAATATTTAAGGCTAAAGTGGAAACTAAAACAAGATTGAATATCAAATGTTTGAGATTAGATCATGGTGGAGAATTCACATCCGACCGATGAGTTTAATAAATTTTCTGAGAAGCATGGTATAAGAAGAAAATTTTCTACTCCCTAGACACCTCAGTAGAATGGAGTTGTGGAAAGGAAGAACATAACTATCTTGGATGCTGCTAGAACAATAATGATGGAAGATAGTCTACCTCATATCCACTGGAGAGAAGTAGTGAGCACATTGGTTTATACATTCAACAAAGTACATATCAAAGGAGAAACTAATAAGACACCTTATGAATTATGGTTTGGCAATACACCTATAGTTAAGTATTTTAGAAGTTTTGGTAGTAAATATTACATCAGGAGAGATGATATCATTGGGAGATTTGATCCTATATGTGATGAAGGCATATTTCTTGGTTACTCTAATGAAAGAAAAACATATAGATTTTATAACAAGAGATTGCAGAGAATTGTGGAGAGTGCTAATGTCAAAGTAGATGAGCTGAACAAAAGTCAAATCAAAGTTTATGAGAAGGAATAGGAAGTGGAAATGATTATATCTAAATTGGTAGTACCTTTATCAAAATAGAGTGTTGAACCAGTTACTCTAACAGTCTCAGAGAATTATACAATAAATGAAGAACATGGAAGAGGAACAGAAAGTCAGAAGACTTCTCGGTATGTGAGATTGAATCATTCAGAAGATCAGATCATTAGGGATAAGAGCAATGTAGTGATGACAAGAAGAAGAATAGCAACTAATGAGGTATGTTTAATTTCACAATTTGAACTGGTATCAGTAATTGAAGGATGTAAAGATGAATATTGTTTAAAAGCTATAGAAGAAGAATTAGATCAGATTGAGAAAAATAACACACGGACCTTGGTTGCCCGACCTAAAAATAAAAATGTTATTGGAACTAAATGGTTTTTTAAGAATAAATTCAATGAGGATGGTCAATTTATAAGGAATAAGGCTAGATTGGTTTGTAAAGGATATTCTTAGAAGGAAGGAATTGATTATGGAGAGACTTTTACACCTGTAGCTAGGATTGAAGCTGTAAGATTATTTCTTACCTATGCTACTTATAAAAAATACAAGGTTTATCAAATGGATGTTAAACATGCATTTTTGAATGGGGATCTTGATGAGCATGTTTATATTGAGAAACCTGATGGTTTTTCACTATCATATGACACAAATATGGTTTGGAGGTTAAGGAAAGCTTTATATGGATTGAAACAAGCACCTAGAGCTTGGTATGCAAGGTTGGGTAAATATATTTTGAAGCTTGGTTTTACTAAGGGCAGTACTGATAGTAATTTATATTATAAGATCATTGATGATGATATACTGATTATTGAAGTATTTGTTGATGACATTATTTTTGGAGGTGAAGATAAGTTATGCATATAATTTTTTAAGAATATGGAGAAAGAATTTGAGATGTCTATGATTGGTGAAATGAAATTTTTCTTAGGTTTGTAGATTACTTAGACTGACAAAGCTATTTTTATTTGTCAAACTAAATATGCTAAGGAATTGTTGAAGAAATTTGGTATGAAAGATTCTAAATCGGTAAGTACTTGTATGGTTACAAGTGAGAAATTGACAAGAAAACATGTTTCTACACCGGTAAATCCTACAAGATACAAATCTATGATTGGAGGTCTTCTTTATTTGACTGAGACTAGGCCTAACATTATGAATTATGTTTGTATTGTTTCAAGATTTTAGAGTAATCCTAGAGAAAATCATGAGATTGTGGTGAAAAGGATTTTTAAATACTTGCAAGGTACATGAGAATATAGATTGTGGTACCCTAAGGATGATAACTTTACTTTATGTGCATATATAGATGTTGATTGGGCTGGAGATGTTGATGACCAGAAAAGAACTTCTGGTGGAGCTTTCTTTCTTGGAAAGAAGTTGGTTTCATGGATTAGCAAGAAATAGTCATGTACTTCTTTATCTATTGTTGAAGCTGAGTATGTTACTGCTACTACTAATTGTACACAAGTTTTATGGATTAAGAAAATTTTGAAGGATATAAAGCTAGATTGTGATACACCGGTAGTTATTCATCTATGATAACTCTGTTGCTATTGATATATCAAAGAATCTGGTATTTCATTCTAAAACAAAGCAAATATCTATCAAGTATAACTTTTTGAAGGAAAAGGTGGAAGCAAATGAAGTTAGACTAGTTTAAGTAAATACTAAAGAACAAATTGTAGATATTTTCCCTAACCTTTTCCCAAGGTTCAATCATTTGAGTACTTGAGAGACAAATTGGGAGATTCTGCCCCTTTGGTAGAGACTTGATTGATGCAATTCGACATCAGTCCGACATGTACTATCAAAGATACCATTCATTCTGGCACTAATTGTTGGCATTATAGTAAGAAAGATTGTTGGCATTTCAATATCAGGAGATTGTTGATATTCATTAAGGATATTGAGAAGGTTGTTGAAGATTATTGATATAACTGAAGAAGGATGATAACTATCTTTATAACATTATTTTGTCATTGATGTCAAGAAATTGATTATCTGATTCAGTATGATGTTGCCATATCTTGAGAAGATTGATTAGAAGAGAATTAAGATGTCGGTAAAAGACACAAAAAGAATGTGATGAATAAGAGGAGGAATAAGTTATTCAATGGGCAACTATTACCGAGTTAGACAATGATGATATCATGATGTTTAGATTGTTTTGATATCCTACATATGTTGTTGATTGTAAGGTTAATACTATACTATGTCACCGAGAAAAGAACCTAGTCGATAAACCCTAAGGTTATCGATATCAGTTAATGAAGGTGGAATGTCTACTAAGTAAAATTTAGTATTTACCGAGTTGCAACCAAGTTATGACAGTGCACATTGGATGGATAAAAGCATTATTTAATGAAGGACAATGATTAGCTGGAGATGTATAAATGATTGGTATGCCATGCATGAAGTTTGTTAAGGATCTATGACAAAGGAAAATTGGCAGGAAGATCTACAACGCAGATTGAACTGCAATAACCTTGTGCAAGTTCCAAGAAAGGACTACAAGTCTTGAGGCAAGGTAAAACATTTTCAGATCGAAAGGATACATTGAACCTAGTCAAGTTTGAAGATCTGATGGCTAAGATTGATCATTGGAAATGTGATCAAGGAGATTAAGCAGTTAGCAATTGTTTATAAATAAGGAATTGTTAATAAACAACGTCTGTGGGCAAGTGTATGCACAGGGATGCTACATAGTGATTACTGAGCATAGAAGCTTGAAGACCTGTTTGAATAACAGAGTAGAGAGCCCACCAGAGGGACAAGATAAGTCCTATGACTAGATTGTTTTGAGAAAATAAGAATCTGCTTTAGCATTTTAGATGTGAAGTTGCAGATAGATTTTTACTACTGTTATTTTGTAAGTGACAAAAAATCTCTTAACCGAGTGGACTTAACAGTCTTATTTGTAAACCCTCTAGCAAGGTAACATTCTAGATGAGTGTTTGAAATCCTTTAAAAAGGTCACTTCTAACAAAGTGAAGATCCTAACAGATCTGAGGGAAATCCCTTAATTGGGTCACATCTAGCAATGTGTTTGTAATCTTTAACAGGATTTTCTTTTAACCGAGCATACTCTAGAAGAGTATATTTCTTAGTGGGTCCGAAATCCCACAGTGGTTTTTCCCTATTTGGGTTTCCATGTTAAATCTGGTGTTATGAGTGTTATGATGATTATGTGTTTATGAGTTTGCATGTTTAGCAATTTTGGTTATATTGCTGAAGTATAAGTTACCGAGGTTGAATCTGTTGATTTTATGGAAGATTAAGTTTGTATGATTCACCCCCCCCTCTCATCTTGTTAGCTATTGGCATCTATACTTTAAGTATCTAAACTATCATTGATGTGGGATGCTACTGCTCAGGGGGAGTAGTAAACTTTGGGATTCAATGGTTTATGTTCTTGCTTTGATATTTTTATAGACTTATGGCGTTGATGTCAAAGGGGGAGAGATATTGATGTGAAAAAGACATAGAAAGAAAAAGTAAAAGTCACAAGGGGAAAGATATGAATAAGAAAAGTAAAAGGGATAGATATTGACATTCAAGAGTTGTATGTGGGAGATTTTTGGTAGTCTTCCATTGGAGGAGACTCGTTTGGCATTTCTTGGTACTTAGATATTTTTCACATCTAGTGCTTCCATCAATGCCAAAGGGGGATATTGTTGGACATTTTGTGGAATTGATTATGTTTTGCATTGATGTTTTGTCATTGATGCCAACACTGGTTGTTTGGATTCTTTATCGACACCCTTCTGGTCCCGATAGGTTGAGTGGTTTCTAGTTAATATAGATCCGACATGATCCGGTAGGCTCCGATATAGTTTGGTGATGGAATTGGCTTGTTCATGATACTCATGCTCATATTTGGTCAGTTGGTTTTGGTCTGATGATTGGATGCTGTCTTTCCTTCTTAGAAGCTTAGTTTCTGGTTCCAGCAAGGGTTTCACCGATAGAGCCTTTCATGAATATCTTTGAAGAATTGCATGTGGTTTTGGTGCAACTTTTGGTGGAGTTTTAGGATGATTTTGGTGATCATGTTTGATACTTGGTGGATGGAGATCATTGTTGTAGCGTATGGACCTATACTAGGTCCTGGTTGATCTAGGTTATGCACCGACTTTGATGTAACATGTGGATTGGACCTCTCGATGTATTTCCACGATGTCTTATGTGTTGGATAGTATTTGTTTAGTCTTAGGACAACATGATTTGTAATTATGTAATTGGTTTATTATCTGGTGGCTGACCTAATTGTTTATGGTCAAGGGTTTGTATATATAGATGTAAGATCTCAGTGTAGATCATCATGGTTATGGTCAGAGGTCATGGTCAAGGAATGTAATCTGCAATTAATGTAATATCATTTAGGAAGAGTATTTAGTCCTCTGGTATTGAGCTTAACTAGAACTATACTCAGGCATAGGAGATGCTATCTTTTGCAGTTCAACACTTCTTCGGATTGGAGTTTAGATTTCTATGTAGTCAGTGAGGCTCTTTTTGTGATGAGCAGTGAGTTCTAGGCTATTGGCCTTTCTGCAAATGTAGGCCCCTCAATTGTAATTCATATACTTACTACAGAAGTATTATCTGACTATGGGTAGGCTTCCCACCATGGCTTTTCCCTTTACCAGTTTTTCCACATATAAATCTTGGTGTCATGTGGATGGCTTTTATTTTGTGATTATTGTGTATGCTTATTTGGTTTAAATTCTATTCTGGTAATGGTTTAAGCATTCTGGTATTAATGTTTTGGGTTCTGGTATTGAAGTTTAAATTGCTAATAGTTCCGGTAATCTAAGACAATTGATTCGCCCCCACACTCTTAGTTGTCTTCCTATTATTTGAACTCTCTAACATATATATATATATATATATATATATATATATATATATATATATAACTGTGTGTGTCTGTGTGTGTGCATATATATATAAATAAATGTTGAATACTATATGAAATATATTTCTATATACGATGCCAATGCATTTTATCAAAATTCAAACTAAGAAGATACAACTTCCAAAACGTAGTGAAAATTAGATTATCTTTGGTATACCTGTGATAAACACAAGAAAATAGAAAATATTAGAATATACATAAAGCTATTTATTTATTAGGACATTAAACTTGAAATAGATTACTGAGAGGGGGGTGGGTGGGTGAATCAGTATATTGAAAAACTGATACAAAGTTCCCAAACTCAAACTCAGTCAAACAAAGGAAACATATCCTCAGTCAAGATCAATATTCATAAGAATACTTGACATCAACTGGTTTAATTGTTATGACAACTTTAACAGTAAACAACTTCAATCTTGTAAACATAAACAATGCTTAATCATAACTCAACATATTCAACTCTCAATGCTTCTACTTAACATGCCTTATCAAAAGTTAACCAAATCAACAAATAAGATCACAACCACAAAAACATTCACCACTTGACACAAATGTTTATATGTGGAAAACCCAAATACGTAAAAACCACAGTGAGATGAGACTCACAAGGATAGCTATCTGAACTCTTCTTAAGTTCACCCTGTTAGGAGCCAAGCCTGTTAAAGCTTTACAATAAGTTCTGTTAAGAACTAATTCCGGTTAGGAATCACTCGGTTAAGGGATTTACAAATATGCCTTGATGAAAAGCACAATACCCTATTAGGAGTAACCTCGCTGGAGGATTTAAGAATCCAAGCTAATGGACCACCTTGTTAGAGGATTTAATGAGTAACCAAGCTTGTTAGAGCTTACCCGGTTAAGGGATTTCACTTTTATTGTAATTATTAGGAAACAACAGGTTTTTCTTGATATGTCTGAGTAGCACTACATTTGCTTGATCAGATCCTTCTAAGCTTCAATCTTCCTTCACTCAAAGTGTAGATCCATTCACTGGTTAGGCAACTACACACTCAATGGGTTTCTATCAATCTTGCCAATACTCTTTACAAACAACTTCATCGACCTTAAATACAAATCAATTAGGTCAGTAACACAGTGAAATCCTAATTCTCATCATCGAGATTACAAACAAGTTGGTACAATCTTGACCATTAGAAATCATGACATTCTCTTCACATTCTTCAAGAAAATTCCAAAGTGAAAGTAAAACATGTAATTCTACTCTCACTGTGCATCAACATCATTCTACAATTTGATGATCCCCCTATGGAATACATCCACTTCTTCATCAATCCATGTAAAATTATGCAAGTGGTTCAGGGACTGATGTAATCAACATCATGCTCAACTAACTTCATGAAGAGGGACAACCCCGAATTGACTTCTAAGATACTCGAAAGTGGTCTTAGGAAGAGGTTTGGTAAAGATATCTACAAGCTGCTCCTTGGTAGAAATATGCTCTAAGATAACATCTTTACTTTGAACTTTTTCCCTCAAGAAGTGATATTTCAATTCAATGTGCTTAGTCCTTGCATGCAAAACATGATTTTTAGAAATGTTTATTGCACTTGTATTATCACACAAAATCTTTATTGGTTATGAGATTTCCATTTTAAAACCTTCCAAATGTGCCTCATCCATATAGCTTGTGTGCAATTCATATAAGCTGCTACATACTCAGCTTCAGCAGTAGATTGTGAAGTGCAACTCTGCTTTTTACTACTCCATGAAACTAGCCTTCCTCTTAGAAAGAATGCTCCACTGGTAGTACTCTTCCGGTCATCAATATTTCCTGCCCAATCAGCATCTATGTATACTTTCAAATCAAAATTTCCACCATAGGGATACGCTAACCCATAGTCAATAGTACCTTTTAGATATCTAAAAATTCTCTTGGTTGCCATTAGATGTGCCTCCTTTGGATTCTTCTGAAATCTAGCAACAATACCAACTGCATGGGCAATATCCAGTCGATTGTGAATAACATAGTGTAATTTGCCAATCACTGACCTATATTCCTTTTCATCTATAGACTTAGATGCATCTTCCTTGGACAATTTACAACCTATAACCATTGGAGTTCCAACTGGTTTAGAGTCACTCATACCGAAAGTCCTCAAAACCTCTTTCACATACTTGGATTGAGTAATGAAAATACCATTCTTCATCTTCTATATCTATAAGCCTATAAATTTTTTTATTTCCCCTACTAATGACATCTCAAATTCATTCTTCATTTCATCTGCAAAACAATTACTCATGTCATCATTACCTCCAAATATAATGTCATCTACAAATACTTCACTGACTAGTATTTCATCTCCTTCAGACTTGAGATAAATGTTGCTATCATCATTGGTTCTAGAAAAACCTATCTTCATTAGATGAGTATGAAGTCATTCATACCATGCTTTGGGTGCCTGCTTTAATCAATACAAGGATTTATGCAATTTGCATACCATGTCTTCCTTATCTGTCAATGCATAACCATCAGGCTTCTCTATATAAACCTCTTCTTCCAGTATCCCATTCAAGAATGCAGACTTAACATCCATCTGGTATACCTTGAACTTCTTATGAGTTGCAAATGCAAGCAATGTTCTGACACCTTCCAGTCTTGCTACTTTAACAAAAGTTTCTCCATAATCCTCTCCTTCTTCTTATGCATAACCATTGCATACTAATCTTTCCTTATTGCGAACTACAACACCATCTTCTTTTAATTTGTTTCTAAACACCCATTTAGTACCTATAGCATTCTTGTTTACCGACCAAGGTACCAGGGTCCAAGTGTTGTTCTTCTCAATTTGATCCAACTCTTCTTCCATAGCTTTCACCCAATGATCATCACCAAATGCCTCCTTAGCACTTCTAGGTTCAAAGGTGGAGATCATGCAAGAGTTCTCTCTTATTCTCCTTCTAGCTAGTACACTGACATCCTTATCCCCAATTATCTATTCAGGATTGTGAATTAGTCTCACATACCTAGGAATAACATGATCATTCTCTTTAGGTTAAACTTCTTCATTATCATCTTCCTCTAAATTTATTTGTTTCGTTTGAACAAGTACATCAGGATTTGCTTTATCGGTTTTTGATTTAACACTTTCATGTTCCAAAAGCAAAATGCAAGGATCTTCATCCTTCTTCTCACAACTGGTTCCTTCTGAAACTTTAGAATATTCATCTACATGAACATCAACACTCAAAATTTTTTTGTGTCTGGTTGTTGAAGCATTTATAGGCCTTACTCTTGGTGGAATAGCCAAGAAATATGCCTTCATCACTCTTAGCTTCAAACTTGCTTATGTAATCACCTCTTTTAATAAAACATTTGCTTCCAAATATCTTAAAATAGCTAACATCAGGTGATCTCCCATACCAATACTCATATGGGGTCTTGTCCTTAACTCTTTTCACCAGAACTCGGTTTATTATGTAGACAATTGTACTTACAACTTCTTTCCAAAATATTTTTGTTACACCTCCTTGTATCAACATAGTCCTAGCAACTTCAACCACTGACCAGTTGTTTCTCTTTGCTATAACATTCTGTTGTGGTGTCCTTGGTGCAGAAGTGAATTTACTGCCTTGATACGTTCTTAGACATTTTATCTTTTTGCCACTCTCTTTCTCAGCTAAGACTCTGAATGCCTTGAATTTACCAAAAGCTTCATTCTTATCTATCAAGAATGTGACCCATATCATCCTTGAACAATCATTAGTGAAGATCATGAAGTATCTATCACCTTGAATGCTTCTTGTTCTTATTCGTCCACATAGATCTATATGAACCAAATTTGTTGAGGAGGACTTTCTCTTAAAAGTTTAAGAAGTCATCTTTCCTAGTTGACATTCTTTACAAAGAACATTAATTGGTTTGTCTAGCTGAGGCAGACCTCTTACTGTCTTAGACTTTCTTTCTTTAACAATATTGTCAAAATTTATATGACAAAATATCCTATGCCAAAGCCAACTATCATCCATTTTTGCAATCAAACAGTTGCTAACTTTAGGATTGAGATGAAATAGATTACCTCTGGTTTGTTTTCCAGTTGCAATCAATTCACCTTTGTTGTCAAAGATTTTGCACATTCCATTTCTAAACTCCAGTGGGTATCCTCTATCATTAAGTTGTGCCACACTTAAAAGATTGTGCTTTAGGCCTTCAACCCAATAGACATCATCAACACTGATCTTCCCATTTAGATAAATAATTCCCTTGCCTTTAACCATATAGGGTGAGTCATTGCCAAATCTGACAACACTGCCATAAAATTCCTCCAGGGAAAGAAATTTGCTCCGATCATCGGTCATGTGATGTGAACAACCACTATCAATGATCTAATCATCAGATTTATCCATTCTAGATACTGGTGCCTTCTGATCTGATATTTCTTCCTTAATAGATACAAACACAATATCTTCACTAGCATCATCATCAGATTCTTCATCAGTAATACCACTGTCAATAGCTACAAGACAATCTCTCTTGCCTTTACCCTTGTACTTATTAAATTTTTCTCTCTTATATTCATTTTCACCATTAGGGTAATTTGCTGCTATATGACCAATCTTGTTGCATGCAAAACATTTTAAAGGTAGCTTACCTCTATATTTACCAGTGCCTCTAGGTAGTCATTTTTCCAACAATGCTTCAAGTTCCACTAAGTTGTCTTCATCTTCAGCATCTCTGCTAGATCTAGATTCATAGTTATGACTAGTATCTCTACGTCTTCTCACAGATGGGTTAGAGACAGAAGCTCTAAATGCAGATTCTGATTTCTGTACACTACCATCATAGCCATTTAGTTCAAAAGCAGTAAGTTTGCCAATAATAGAGTCAAGAGTTACCTTTGTCTTGTCAATGGATTTCAGCTCCTGAATAGCTACAACTCAGATAGCATAGACTGGTAGCAGGGTTCTCAGTACCTTATTGATTATTGTGGCATCTTCCACTTTCCCTCCTGCACTCTTTATCTCACCAACTATCTCTTTAATCCTTTAACAAGTATTGTTAGATATTCTCACCTTCAGACATTCTCATGTCGTCAAACTTTCCTCTTAAACTCTCCTCTTTGGAAATCTTAACATGTTCATCACCGCTATAAATCTCTTCTAATTTCTTCCATACTTCATATGCAGTTTCAAGACCATGAACATCTACATATTCAACATCAGACAAGGAACTGATAATAGCTTCTAATGCCTAGTGATTTTCTTGTTGTTCTTTCTTCTAATCATCAGTTAGGGGTCTTGTAGGTGTAGTATACTTATTTTCTATATGATCCCAATATTGAATACCAAGACTCTTAATGTAAATCTTCATTCTATCACTCCATATTCTATAGTTATCTTTGTTGAACTTCAGACCTTCTTTCTTCATCATGATCTACAAGATATTTTCCTCAAGCTGTTAGGCTTTTAGATTAAGAGGACCTGATATGCTCTGATACTAATTGATGGTATGATGAAAGAATAAATATCTGGTAGAATACTAAGAGGGGGGGGTGAATAAGTATATTGAAAAATTGATACAAAGTTCCCAAACTCAAACTTAGTCAAACAAAGGAAACATGTCCTCAGTCAAGATCAATATTCATAAAAATACTTGACATCAACCGGTTTAACTGTTATGACAACTTTAACAATAAACAACTTTAATCTTGTAAACATCAACAATGCTTAATCATAATTCAACATATTCAACTCTCAATGCTTCTACTTAACATGCCTTATCAGAAGTTAACCAAATCAACAAATAAGATCACAACCACAAAAGCATTCACCATTTGACACAAATGTTTATACATGGAAAACCCAAATAGGTAAAAAACATGGTGAGATGAGACTCACAAGGATATCTATCTGAACTCTTCTAAAGTTCACCCTGTTAGGAGCCAAGCCTATTAAAGCTTTACAATAAGTTCTATTAAGAACTAATTTTGGTTAGGAATCACCCGGTTAAGGGATTTATAAATATGCCTTGATGAAAAGTACAATACCCTGTTAGGAGTAACCTCGCTGGAGGATTTAAAAATCCAAGATAATGGACCACCTTGTTAGAGGATTTGATGAGTAACCAAGCTTGTTAGAGCCTACCTGGTTAAGGGATTTCACTTTTGTTGTAATTGTTAGAAAACAACAATTTTTTCTTGATTTGTCAGAGTAGCACTACATTTGCTTGATCAGATCCTTCTAAGATTCAATCTGCCTTCACTCAAAGTGCAAATCTATTCACTGGTTAGGCAACTACACACTCAACAAGTTTCTATTAATCTTGCCAACATTCTTTACAAACAACTTCATCGACCTTAAATACAAATAAATTAGGTCGGTAACACAACAAAAACCTAATTCTCATCATCGAGATTACAAACAAGTCAGTACAATCTTGACCATTAGAAATCATGACAATCTCTTCACATTCTTCAAGAAAATTCCAACCGCTCCATGATCACCACTTCATTGGACTTTGTAACTCATCACGCGCAGTGCATTAGATGCAATCCACTTTGCTCCTTCCCTAGACAAAAAACAAATGCACCAAAATAATTTGAACAAATCCTCATACAATGATCACACGTGTCTCCATCATTACTGCCTATCAAATAATAAACCATCAAACTTGATCGGTTAGGGTTTAACAGTTGATAGGGTTTACCGGTTACATTACATAGAAAGGTTTAACCCTTTACACTGGTTCACCAGTTCAACTCACAAACTTTACATACCAATTTACAACCTTCCACAAAGATCTTCTTACCAATTACTAGCCAATATAAAAAACAACAATATCAGCAATAACATGAATACCATTACCGGTTCAATTGACATCAATGACAATATATCATTTATGCAATCTCTATGCAAAATGCCAACAAACTCAAAATGCCAACATGTATATATATAAATGTGTGTGTGTGCATGTATATATAAATAAATGTTGAATACTATATGAAATATATTTCTATATACGATGCTCATGTATTTTATCACAATTCAAACTAACAAGAGACAACTTCCGAAATGTAGTGAACATTAGATTATCTCTGGTATACCCGTGATAAACACAAGAAAATAGATAATATTAGAATATATATAAAACTATTTATTTATTAGGACATCAAACTTGAAATAGATTACTGATATTATTTTCCTTTGAAAGTTGAAACATAGAAGATGAATGACAAAACTTGGAGTTTTTTCATGCTTAACATATACTTACAATACTTAAGAAACTTTAGATTTTAAAGAACATGTGCTCATATCTTTGTTTTTGTACTCTGTCTATATAAAATAAGTAAATACATGTGATACACCTTCTTATTTAAAAAAAAAACTTATCTTATCATGCTTAAAATGAAAGATTATTTATTCCAAAAATTGTATTTGGTTTATGTTGAATAGAAAGAAACTATGCATGCTAGATGAATGCTTATGCTAGACATGTGTATGTGGGAAAGTGATAAGGAAACTCTCACAAAGAATTGAAATTTGACTCATACATTAGGAATAGGTCTTATTGTGGGATTACTTGTTTGTCCTATTCCCTTCTCTCCTTGTTTGAACCAACACCAACCCCCAAACTCCTTTGGAGAACTCTCTACCAATGTTTTTCCTCTAGTTACTCAATCAAGGTAAGGACTCACAAGTGTAAGTCCAACCACCAATAGGTCAAATTCTTTATCCTTCACTTGAAGAGGACTAGGAGGAGTCTGAGATGGTTTGACAACTCGGTACCATGTGGTTTTTGAGTTTGTTCTCTTTCATTTTCTTATCGCTTTCAAGATTCCTATGTTTTAGGCCTTGTAGCCCTATGAGCCCCTTTTAGCTCTCCTTTCTTGGTTTTTGATCATTTAATGAAAAAAATTCTAAAGGATCCCCTAAAATATCTTGTGATCTAGATACCCATTTGGACACTCTTCAAGATTTGGGAGATGAGGTGGTCTACTACATCCATACAGGTACGGACCCCAAAATGACACTTTCTAAGGGTTTAAGGTTTATATGCTTTCAACAATGGGTTTGACTAATCTCCACACTCTATCAATCCTCGATACTCACACTGAAGCACTATCTAGCATCCAACTATAATTCCAAACACTTGGCACCATTAGATTAGGTCACCCCTGCAAGCAATAATGAAAATAGCAGTCATGCTCCTAGTCGGGCTATGGTAGAGATCACCTAGGGCATGAAGATAAACTAATACAATGCAACTTCCAAGACACAAAATTGAATATTTATACTATACACTAACTCCAATACTTGAATCCAAAAGGCCATTGAGAAACCACAATGGGAATTCAAGTTGGAGTCATGTTTAGGGCTTTAACGCCTTACTTAGGCCGAGAGCAGTGAAAACAAGAAAGATTTCCAATGCACCAAATAAACCTGCACAATGTTTTAATACAAATACTTCTTAAGAAATACAAGAATGAGTACTATCTCTCCATGAAATAATAGTATGAAAATCAATGCATCTAGTACGGACTGCAATAAGCCTTTTGACAAGTTTTGTGGAAAACAAGAAAATACTAGAAGTTGCTTAATGGAGAATTTGATCTTTGGATCTCCCAACTCTCTTACAATGTTTTGAAAGGCCTTATATATGCCTAATTACTCAAAACCAACCACCCATCAGACCTCTAACCACCGATTTGAGCATTTTTCAAAAATTTCTCACATTGTTGCAAAATGTTGTCAAGCAAACATGACAAGTTTTGCTCCACAATGCATTTTTGTAACTTTTGCATATCTACACAACCTTGACCCCCTAGGATGGTTTCCTAACAACAAATAAACATTTCCAAAATCCTCATGAGGCCTTACAAGGAGTTTTACACAATTTTTCTATATGATGCCATTTTAGGCTTACAAAGGCACATTGGCCAAAACTGAGAAAATAAGTTAAAACTAAAGACAATCAAGCTTCAAACAACCTCAAAACACACTTTTGGACCTTTCAATAGTCCTTTATTCACTCATTGACCCACTGAGGATCATTCACTCTAAAATTTTGAAAATTCATCAAGAAATCTAGGTGCTCCCGCACCATACTCCCCCAATGAGAAAGAAGTGAAGTGACTCCTTTAGGAAACACATAGAGGCCTATTCCAACCTTTGGAAAGCCTTCTTTAGGTATGCAAGTGGCCCCAAATTCTAGAAGATGCTGCCACTTAAGTAAATGCTCCATGTAGGTGGTGTGCCTAGTCTTCTTGAGGATTCTCTAATCCAACACCTTCTTGGCTTGTAGCATGGTTGAAGGTGGAAGAGGTAGGTCTGAAAGTGACTAAGAGACATCTAAAAATCTAGTGTATTCCTTTTTAATTCTGCCTTTGTACTGCACCAAGTATGCAACATTGAAAATGGGAGACAAAGATATGTCCCTGGGTAGATCAATTTTGTAAGCATTTTGGCCATACTTAGCCAGGACCTTACAAGGTCCAATCCTTCTCATTTGAATCTTTCTAGGGATACCTTTTTGAAGACTCTATTTCTTCAAGTGGACCATTACCAAGTCACTAATGGCAAATTGTACATTCTTCCTCTTTTCATCCACTTTGTCCATGCTTCTTTGAGAGTTTTCATGTAAAGCCTACCTAACTTGCTCATGAATCTCCTTCATGGACTAAGCCATGTCAACAACATGTCCACTCCTCTGCTCCATACTTTCAAGGTCTCTAAAATCCAACACACCTCTTGGATGAATCCCATAAACTACCTCAAAAGGACTCTTGTCCGTTGATCTATTCACACTGTCATTATAAGCAAACTCAGCTTGGTGCATAATCTGATCTCAAGATTGTCCATACTATTTTATCAAACATCCAAGAAGGTTACCATGTTTCCTATTTACCACCTCTATTTGGCCATCCGTTTGGGGATGGTATGCTGAGCTAAAAGACAAGTTAGTACCCAATCTCTGTCATAAAGTTTTCCAAAAATGACAAATGAATTTGGTATCTCTATCTGACACTGTGTTGATTGGAAAACCATGGATCCTAATGACTTCCTTGAAAAATAAATGAGAAATATGGCTAGCATCATGAGTCACCTTACATGGAATAAAATGGGCCATTTTACTAAATCTATCTACCACAACATAGATGCTATCAAATCCAGTTTTTGTCTTGGGTAAACCAACAAGAAAGTCCATTCTTACACACTCCCATGGCCTGTTTGGGCTAGGTAATGATTGATAGTGTCCAACATTAGAAGAGTTTCCCTTTGCATTTTGAAAAACAACACATTGTTCAACATACTTTTTGATATCCATTTGCATCTTTGGCCAATAATAGAATCTTTGAACAAGTTCCAAGGTTTTATTCAATCCAAAATGACCACTTAAGCAACCATTATGCTTCACTTGAATCAATTTATCCATCATGGACCCTCTTGGCACACAAATATGTCCTCCTTTAAATAAAAGACCATCTTGCAAAGTAAAATCTTCATATTCACTATGAAAATGATTCTTAAACTCTTGGAAAAACTTGTAGATGTCAGGAAAATCTTCATCATCTTGGTATAACCCTTTGAAACTGTCAACCCAAAAGCTCTTGAGCTGCACTTCTACTTAATAAATCAGCAACCTTATTAAATTGACCTTTCTTATGTTTAATGGTAAAAGTATAAGATTGCAAGTACTCTACCCATTTGATATGTCTATGATTCAACTTTTCTTGGGAGTTGAGGAAACTAAGAGCTTGGTTATCAATATAAACCACAAATTATTTAGGCAGTAAGTAATGCCTCTATTTTCTAAGTGATTAAGCAAGTGCATATAATTCCAAATCATAGGAAGAATACCTTTTCTTGGCTTCATTGAGCTTTTGACTAAAAAATGCAACTGGTCTATTGTCTTGGCTTAAAACTGCTCCAACTGCTATGTTGCTTGCATCACATTCTATGGTGAAGAGTTTGTCAAAGCTTGGGAGAACAAGGACAGGTTGAGTAGCCACCTTGGTCTTCTAGAGTTCAAATCCCTTTTGTACCTCTTTTGTCCATTTAAACTTTACACCACCTTTGATTGTATCAAGCATAGGTGCACATATCTCATTGAACCCTCTGATGAACTTCATGTAAAAATGATCCAAACCATGAAAACTCCTCACTTCACTTGCCTTTTAGGTGTAGGCTAACTAATTATGGCCTCCACCTTTGAGGTGTCCATCTTCAAATCACCACTTGAGATTACAAATCCAAGATACACCAACTCCTATTTCATGAACTCACATTTCTCCAAATTGATAGTTAGTTGTTCATCACATAATTTTTTCAATACAATCTCTATATGCCTAAGATATTCTTCTCTAAAATTACTAAAAATCAAGATGTCATCTAGATAAAAAAAATAAAAAATTTACGAATGTAATCTTTGAGCACTTCATTCATGAGTCTCATGAATGTGTTAGGGGCATTTGTGAGTCCAAATGGCATAACAAGTCATTCATAAAGACCTTCTATGGTTTTGAATTATGTCTTCCACTCATCTCCCTCATTTATTCTAATTTGGTGGTAGCCACTCTTGAGGTCTATCTTGGTGTAATACTTAGCACCCCCTAAACAATCCATCAAATATTCAATTCTTGGAATAGGAAACCTATACCTGATTGTAATCTAGTTGATGATTCTTGAGTCAGTATGAATCCTCCAAGTACCTCCCTTCTTTGGTGCCACAATGGTGGGAACTGCACATGGGCTAATGCTCTTTCTTATTAGACCATAATCCAAAAGTTCTTGGATTTTCTTAGCCACTCTTTCTTCTACTCCGGTGTCATTTTGTAGGATGGTTTATTAGGAAATGAGGCCCCAAGTATAAAGTCAATCTGATGGCTTATGGATCATTGAGAAGGAAAAGTAGCAGGTGTTCCATCACTTATGATCTCCTTAAACTGATTGAATATTTTCTACACTTCACCAGGCCTACAAATCTTCTTGTCCTTCTTTTCCTCTTTTGGTTTCACAACAAGTACAAACCCCACTCCTTCTCCTTATTTGAGAGTGTTCATGAACTCCTTCTCACCAACTAATAGAACATTTAAATGTTTAGATCCACTTTCTTATTCATCTCTTATGGACTGAATTTTGTAAGTAACTCCATGTTTTTGAAAGTTCAAGGAATTATTTTCTCCATGGTGTATTGATTTTCTATCAAATTGCCAAGGACTACTTAGGAGTAGGTGGCATGCATCAATTTGCAAGATATCACACAAAATATTGTCTTTGTAGCCTCCTATGGTGAACTCCACCCAAGTTTGGTCATTTACCAAAACATGTTGCCCCTTGTTGAGCCAAGTAACCCTATAAGGATCACTATGTGGGATTATTTGCAGTTTAAGTTTTCTTACTACTTCTTCTGCCACTATACTATTAGTGGATCCTCAATCCACCACTTCTCTACACACCTTACCCATGATCTTTCACTTTATCCTAAATAAGGATCTTCTTTGACTAGGTTCCCCCTTTACCGGTTCTTTGATCAGAACTCCTGATCATGAGGTTCTCTCCAACCTTGTAATCTAAGCTCACCTCTGGTGTCTTCTCATTTACTACCTCTTCTTGAATATAACTCACTCTTCTTTCACCTCCTTGGGATGAAGAAGACTTCTTAGGGCATCTATAGGTTGGGTGCCCAAGTTGATGATAGTTGTAGCACTTCATTGTGTAGAAATAGGACCCTCTTCTTGATCCACTAGACCTTCCTCTACTAGAGTTGCTAGATCCCCTTCCGCTATAGCTACTCTTGCTATTGGAATCCCCATTTTTCTCTACCAACTTGGATTCCCCTTGGGATATTTTGTCTACACCTCTTCCACCATAGCTACCTCTATGACCTTTTCCATCTCTTCCCCTACCTCTACCTCTATTACTTTTCTCTTGTTTCGTTTTACTCTTCTCTTCCACCTTGAGTGCCAATTGATAACACTTGTGGATAGTACTAGGACACAACAAGCTTAACTCTTCTTGGATATTCCACCAAAAACCATTCAAGTACTTGGCAACCTTGATACTTTCATCTTCTACCACCTTGGATCTCAAACACAACTTCTGAAATTCTTCAGTGTAGTTGCTCACATCTAGTTCTCTTTGTATCAAATTTTGTCTCCTCTTATGTAGTTGGATCTCATAGTCTTCAGGGATATAGGCTAAACTTCCACCAAGTCAAGGCTAATCCTCTCAATCTAGATTTGGCTACCTTCACCTTTTGGGCTTAACTAACTCCATCACATTCAAAGTGATTTTCTAATCCTTCAATCCACTCCATAACCACTTCTGGTTCCATTTTTCCACTAAAAAAGTGGCACTCCTTCTAGGGACTTAACCCCTAAGGATTTTATGGCTCTAAGGAAAGGTTCTTCTAGCAAAATAGGTTTTGGTTCAGGTATACCATCCTCTTCTACCACTCCTTTACCCTTTTCTTCATTGACTTTCATAGTCACCTTCTCGGTTTTGTCTTCTACTTCACCTAATTTGTTCTCCAATCATTCCAACTTTTCCCCGAGGAGTCTATTTTCTTCCTCTTAGTCTTCTACCCTTTTGGCTAACTCTACATTAGTCACCATTCTGAAACTATTTTCACCCTTTGACTTAGTCTTTGACATTAAATAGTTCCTTCCCAAGTCTTAACTTGCTCTGGTACCACTTTGATAGGGAGACTCTCACAAAGAAGTGTAATTTGACTCATACATTAGGGATAGGTCTCATTTTGGGCTTCCTTGTTTATCCTATGTCCTTCTCTCCTTTTTTGAACCAACACCAACCCCCAAACACTTTTCAAGAACTCTCTACCAGTGTGTTTTCTCTAGTTACTCAATCAAGGTCAGGAATCACATGAGTAAGTCCAACCAACAACAGGTCAAATTATTTATCCTTCCCTTACAGGGGACTAGGAGGAGTCTGAGATGGTTTGACAACTCCTACCATGTGGTTTTTGAGTTTGTTCTCTTTTATTTTCTTATCTCCTACAAGATTCCTATGTTTTAGGCCTTCTAGCCCTATGAGCCCCCTTTAGCCCTCCATTCTCAGTTTTTCACATTTGCTCAAAAAACTTCCAAAGGACCCCCTGAAAGATATTGTGATATGGATACCCATTTTGACACTCTTCAAGATTTTGGAGATGAGGTATTCTAATATGTTCATACAAGTACGGACCCCAAAATGACACTTTCTACTTAGGAAATTTTGACATCTAAGTGTTTTACAACAAAAGTATGCCATTATCAAAATTACTCCCCCTAAGCATATACACTATCCCTTTTGCAGAAAATACAATGTATACTACTTCTTAATAGAAATAACAGGAAAGTATACATCAAAACATTCAAAATTTATACTTCTCCCCCTTTGCCAACAATGAAAACAAAATATTACAGACCAACACCTGTGTCATTAGTATTAACAGAATAAGAGTTTATGACAATAAATAATAAAACTTATCAAAAATGGATTTGAAGTCCTACAAAAATTGTTTCATCGATAAGGACCAGGACTCCAGTAGGGAGGTAGCCACTTCTTTCTCTGTCTGCATCTGGGAGACCTACTCTTCCATGGCGTCAATTGTGCTCATCTGTTGAGTCACCGTTAAGGCATCTAGATTGAGATAACATTTCTGAAGTATCTACAGGTGTGGGAGTAGAACTAGTTGGAGTTCTTGCAAATCTCGAGTTTGGTTGCTGATTTCCAACTCTATTTTGGTAGACTGGATATGAAACCGGTGAACAGTTTGCCCATAAGTTGTAAAAGAGTCATACAGTGGCTTGAAGGTGCTCATATATAGTTGCAAGTCAGTTTGTAGCTTTTGCTTCTGTACAATCACATCATCACAGAAGAGATGGGGTTGGCAAATCTTACTCAGTAGTAGATTCCCCTCATCAAGAGCATTCCTTATGTCTTTTTGTGCTTTTTGTAGATCGGACCGGAGCTCATTTAGCTTCTTCACTAGGGCAATGTTGAGAGCTTTTTGATGCTCTTTCTTGGCATTTTCCTCTACTACCTCTTCTAGGATCTACACTTGATCATCCACTATAGTGCATAGGAGCTTCAATTTTGCCAAAGATGAATTAGTATTGGGGAGGTTTGTGTTAGGTAACAAACTGGTAAGAGTGTCCACCGCAACTTGGATCACATCTTCCTCCTTCTTCCTCCTTAACACTTCAAGGCATTCTTGAGCAACCTTAATGCTCTATAGTAGCTCCATTTCATTTGTAGACTGGAGGTCAATAGGACTGGTGAGGTCAGCCGATTTGGCTTTACTATCGGTTGCCTTTGGAGTCTCCATCTGAGTGCTTTTTGCCATTTCTGCTTTCTCTGTAGCTCTTAATTTTTCTTCTTCTGTCTTTTTCTTTTCCTCTTCTTTCCTCTACTTTTCTTCTTCTTTTTCCTTTTTCTTCTTCTCCTCTTCCTGCTACTTCTTCTCCTCTTCCTTCTTCCTCTTCTCCTCTTCATCCTTCTTCTTTACCTCTTCTTTCTTTCTCTTCTCTTCTTCATCCTTCTTCTTCTTCTCCTCTTCCTTTTTCCTCTTCTCCTCTTCATCCTTCTTCTTCTTCTCCTCTTCCTTTTCTTCGTCTCCTCTTCCTTTTTCTTCTTCTCCTCTTCATCCTTCTTTTTCTCCTTCTCTGCTTCCTTTCTCTTCTCCTCTTCTTTATCCTCCTCTACTTTCTTCTTTTCCACTTGCTTCTTTGCTTCCTCCTTTTTGTCCTCTGCTTCCTTTTGCTTATCTACCTATTCTGCCTGCTTCTCCTATTCTATTGCTTCTGATGGTGTACCCTGAGCAACATCCTCTACATCTAGAGCATCGACATCAATAGTGTCTATGGGTTCAGTAACTGGGTTTCCTTCATTATCAAATAGTTCATCCAGTTTTGTTATTGCCGGTTCTTGCTCAGCCTTCTTGTTGGCTTCAGCCACTTGATGCATCTTAAGAGCTTCTAGAGAAAGAGTATGTGCATTCTTGAGCACTTCTTGACTCTTTCCTTCCAGTAACAGGAGTCTTCTTCTTCTCATGAAGAAGAGGCCTTTGTATTTATTCACAACTTCAAAAAGTTCTGAATTTGATACATTAGGAAAATGTTGAGAAAAAAATTTCTCTCTCATTTCCTGTTCCTTTTCTATGGCAATGCACCATTTATTGTCTAAGGAATTATACAAAGAATCTAGTGTCTCAGATCTAATTTTTGAAGGTGACCGGTCATTAACACATAAATACTTAATGATTTCTTGTTCAACTACTTCTTTTTCATCATCATTGAAATCATCAAAACAATCAATCAAATCATTCAGCACTTTTCTCCTAATATTTTTGATAGTTCTTTGACAATGTGTCAAAGGTTTGTAGGAAGAAATGTCAATATTTACCAGTGCCAATGATGCTGGTTCATTCTTTGTCTTTTTCTTTGCTTGTCTTGTCTTCTTAGGTTTTTCCTCAGACAAAGTTTCTTCTGAGTCCAGTGAGTTATTCCTTGTCTTCCTCTTTCTCTTGAAAACTTTGGTAGGTGCCGCTTCCAGTTTCTTCTTTGCAGGTGACCACTTGGTCACTTTGGGACTGGTTGCAGTAATCGGTGCCAATGCCAAAGGCACTACCTTTCCTTTCTTTTCAGGAGGTTCTACAACTGGTGCAACACTTTCCAGATAGGTGCCGGTTCTCTTTTCCTTGGGATCAAGTGGTGAGGCAATTAGGGTAGAAGCATACTTGTCCAACATATCATACATCAATTCATAGCGCATAGGCTCTACTTCTTCCTGTTTAGGCTCAATGACCTCCATTATGCATTCATCCACATTGATGATAAAGCAGATATCCTCTTCATATTTCTTGACAATGTCACCAGATATCCTTATCCTTTGGCTCATCTTGCGCCTGAACTCATCAAAGTACTTGTTCAGAATTTCAGGGTAACCGGTTCCAATTGCTTGTAGGCTCTCTTTGATCTACTTGGTAATGGGTTGGTCGGCAGACCACTGAATATCTCCAACTCTTGGGAAATAACCTTGGAAGTAGAAGAATAACCCTACCAGTAGTTGTCCAAACTTGAATCTTAGTGCATTATCCTGTTTGATTGACTTAAGATTCAACATAAGTTGTCTTTGCATATAGGTGCACAAATCAAATGATGCATCCTCTTTAATCATTCGGTAAGCGGCATTTACCACTGCAGCAGATATAGAGTTAATTCTGCTGGCAGAGAATGTCTGATAGCCTATCACCATGCAGGCTTACTTAACCAGATCATCCTTGATTGAGTTGATGGTCATGCCACGTGAGTCGCTTGTTGAACCGGTGAGCTTGGACATTTTTGTCTTGCTGATCTTCCTTAGGGCTAGCACTTCCCCTATATTGTAGAAACCGGTGACAGCATGAATAGCTTGCGGTGTGATATCATGCATTCTCTCAAGATACATCTTGTCACCATGAACTCTGCTTAGAATGATTCTAATGTGGTCATTTGTGAAATCCTCTAGGAAGTAAACCGCATTGTGAAGCTTTTTCTTCTCCAAGATGCTATACTCTGATTTGATCTTTTTATCCTTCCCACAGAATAGACCTAGCTAAGAATGGATCACAAGAGACCCTAGGTCTTCGATCTTGCAGTCTATGTAATCTGAAATCCCTTCTTCTACGATAACCCCAGCTGATACTTGAGACAAGGCATTATATTTCAATTTTCTTTGAATGAAATCCATAGAATCGACAGTTGCACTAGAACTATCATGAGATACGAAAGCCATGACAAAATAGAAAACTTGAGAAGTACCTTTTGGAAATCAGGAATTTGGGGCTTGCAAATTCCACTGTGCCTTCCACTTCATCGGTTGCTTAATCACCACTTTGAGTTCTTATTTTGACCGTTTGAAATTTGCTTCTGAATCTTCTTCAGGGTTTTGATATTTCTTTGAATCGCAACACAAATCACTTTTTCTTCGCTCTGCACTTGAAAAAATTCTTTGCTCAAAAAATGATAGTGAGAAATGATTTGAAAATTCCTTTTAAACATATTCCTCACCTACGATAATAAATGCTCCACCATTAGGGCGTAAACCCTAATTTGCCTATTACTATTTTTGGTCTTCTGCCAGATGACAGGTATCACATACCAGTTAAGGTCTTTTACCGGTGTAAACTAGGGGTTTGTAGTGTTTCACCATTTGCTCCCCCTAATCCTTTCTGATGCTTAGTTTGCCGATTCTGATATTTCCACACTACGTGCAGAAACCGGTTCTTCTTGCAGCACTGTTGGTTTCTTCTTCCAGGTTTTATTCATATCCACTTGAATAGTGTCAATATCAATCTTTCCTTTCAGAGTGACTGGTATGTCATCTGATATGTTCTTTCTTGATCTGCAGAATCTGGCAATGTGACCCAGTTTGTTGCAATGATAGCAAACCATTCTAGGTGCTCTCCAAGGTCCATTATTCATATTGTCGTTCTTCCTCCTGCATGTTGCACCAGTGTGACCATGATCATGATAGATCAAACAATTTTCTCTCCATCCGATTGCCGCTTGATAGCCACCACTTATTGACTAATGATTGAAGGCATTAAACCAGTTGTGATTTTGGTTCACAAAAGGTTCAGGACCAACTCCTTGAGTCCTCTGAGGATATCTTCTAGTGTTGTTCATAATAGACCTGCATTTAGATGCTCTATGCCCAAACTTGTTGCATGCATAACAGTTACCATTGAATTTATAAGATCTAGGCTTATCATTTAGAAAATAAGGAAAATTATTGTAAGCCTTACTTCTATACACATTGGCAGTATGTCCTTCTTTAAGACAGTTAAAGCAAACAGGTTTAAACTTTTGCTTACCTTTGATGCCGGTTGTTTCTTTGATGCTCCAACATTTGTACCAGAGGCCTCACCTTCCTCATGACCGGAATAACCAAGTCCATCAGTATTCTTGATAGGTTTGGCAGATTCAAGCTTTTTCTCTAGCTTGGCAGTACTCTTGTTGAACTTAGCAAGTATTTCCTTTGACTCTAAGAGTTCTTTGGAAATAGCAGCATTTGTTTCCATCAGGTTTTCATTTTCAGAGATGGCAATGTTCAGTTCTCCTTGCATGTCTTCCTTTTCCACTTTGCTCGCATGGAGTTGAGTAGTTAGGGCATTGATCTCTTACTTCAGCTTGGAGTTTTCATGATCTTTGTCTTTGACCAGATCTTCAACTTTCCTTCAGTTCTCAAGCTCTTGACACATTCGAATAGTTAGTCCTTCCAATTCTTTTCTCAAGTTGGAATTGGATTCATTCAGCTTTTCTACTTCTTGAATCAGGGCTTCCATGTCCGCTTCATCAGAAGAACTATTTTTAGATAGCTCCATCAACTTTTCAGCATGTTCTCTCCTCTTTGCTTGAGATGCCTTATATTTGACCATAAGATCATCATAGGCTTTCTTAGACTAAGTGAGCTGATGAGTAAGTTCCCTCAATGTGTATTCCCCCATATCTCTTTCCAAGTGGTTAAACTTATAGAAAGGTAGGCTCTAATACCAATTGATGAATACTAAGAGGGGGGGGTGAATTAGTATGCCAAAAATCTTTGTACTCAAACACTTTGCTAGACTAATAGTAAATCGGTAAAATAGTTTAGCAGACAAACCGGTTAGCACACATGCAAACCAAATAGAAAATAATGCATTCACCCACAGAAGCACAAACACCATAACATAAGATATTTTGATGTGGAAACCCAAATGGGAAAAACCACGGTGAGATGGAACTCACAAGTAACTATCTGCAGAATAGGAACCAGACCGGTTAAGGTCATACAATGTTCTTTACTAGAATAGATCCTGTTAGGAATCTCAATCTATGTTAGGAGATAAGTCTGATTAAAGACTACCTTGCTAGATGATTTTAGATCCACAGATGTGAACCACCTTGTTAGAGGATTTACAAAAGGCTTTTTGGGCCTACCCGGTTAAGGGCTTCAGACTTGTCAAAGATGTGAGTAATCAACAAGTGAGTGATCTAGCTAATAGCATAGATTGCTTGGTTAGATCCTTGATAGCTCGTTCTTAATGCATTCTAGCATTACTTCAGTCTTCTACACATTCATACTCTCTCTAACTCATCAAACACCTTAAAACCCTAGCAACAACCTAAAACCCTAGACATGATGTCCTTATAAAGGAATCTGATTTCATGTCGGTCCAATAGGATTACAATACAATTTCCTAGGTTCAATGAATCTAGACATACTTGGTAACAACACAAAAAGCACCACTAGAGTGTCGGCACCGTCAAAAAATCAGTGGATGGTAACTCATCACAAAATTCCGGTTGGTAACTCATCATAGAGTATTACTGGTTCATACAAAATACCGGTTGCCGGTTTGACAAAAATGAAGACTGGGAAATATGTGTTCTGCCGCTTTGATCCTTCATACCACTTGAGATCCTTGAACCGCTTGGGGTCTACATACTGCTTCAGATCAATAATCACTTTCTGCAAAACACCAATAGTCTAAGGACTATAATGCATCATACTGGTTGGAACAAGTACCGGTTGAGCTTTAACTAATACATACAAAAGTGATCTCAATGCAAATGTGTGTCCATCAATGACAATCACATCATAATCATAAAAAATGCCAACACTTTCAACAATGTGTTTGACTGATCTCCACACTTTGTTAGTCTTGCATAATCACACTGAAGCATTGTCCAACATCCAAATATAATTCCAAACACTTGGCACCATCATATTGGATCACCCATGCAAGCAATAATAAAAATAACAGTCATGCTCCTAGCCGGGCTATGGCATAGCTTGCCTAGGGCATGGAGATAAATTGATGCAATGCAACTTCCAAGATACAAAATTGAATATTTACATTGTACACTAACTCCATTACTTTAACCCAAAGGACATTGAGAAACCACAATGGGAATTCAAGTTGGAGTCATGTTTAGGGCTTTAACCCCTTACTCAGGCCGAGAGCAGTGAAAACAAGAAAAATTTCCAATGCACCAACTAAACTTGCACAATGATTGAATAAAAATACTTCTTAATCACTACAAGAACGATTACTATCCCTCCATGAAAGAACAATATGAAAATAAATGCATCTAGTACAGACTGCAATAAGCCTTTTGACAAGTTTTGTGGAAAACAAGAAAATACTAGAAGTTGCTTAATGAAGAATTTGATATTTGGATCTTCAAACTCTCTTACAATATTTTGAAAGGCCTTATATATACCTAATTACTCAAAACAAACCACCCATCAAACCTCTAACCACCGATTTGAGCATTTTTCAAAAATTGCTCACATTGTTGCAAAATGTTGTCAAGCAAACATGACAACTTTTCCTCCACAATGCATTTTTGCAACTTTTGAACATCTACACACCCTTGACCCCCTAGGATGGTTTCCTAACAACAAATAAACATTTCCAAAATCCTTATGAGGCCTTACAAGAAGTTTTACACAATTTTTCTATATGATGCCATTTTAGGCTTACAAAGGCACATTGGCCAAAAGTGAGAAAATAAGCTAAAACTAAAGACAATCAAACTTGAAACAACCTCAAAACACACTTTTGGACCTTTCAATAGTTATTTATTCAGTCATTTACCCAATGAGGTTCATTCACTCCAAAATTTTGAAAATTCATCAAGAAATCTAGGTGCTCCTGCACCAGAAAGTTTATCTTCTGGGATGGGTATTGAATGTGGAGTTTAGAGAGAATAGTTTGCTTTTCCAAACTATGTTTTATTTATTCGCATGGAATTATACTTGTCTGAGTAACTTATTGACCATTGAAATAGATGGAATTATTTATGACTCTCTACCATATCCTTGTATTGATCTTTCTTGTTTCTTAAATGAGTTAGAATAAACGAAAATTATGCATGTACCATACTAGGCACACAACAAATTCCATCTTGTATATCGAATTCTTCTTGCTAAGCAATTCATGCAGGGTTGATTATTATAAATTGATAAAGAATTCTGAGGAAGTGTAAGCTTCAAGGCTGGGTGGAAAAAACACCTAAATCTTGTTCTCATCTTCATTCAAAGGATTGAATTGAAGATAGCTAAAGGATTGGAGATCAACAAACGCATCTCCTTTCTGTATTGTGTATTTTATCTTGTATATGTACATTTCAATTTAAGACAATTGAATGCCTAAGTTATGTAATGAGATTTTGATAGATGATTAGTATGATTTAAATACTATGAAAGAGTACTCTATGATGTAATAATACTATTTTATATCTCTTATTTAATAAATAATTTTAATATTGATAATGGAATTCACATATGTAATGATCTTATTTGATTGATGTTATTGAATTATGGATAATAATGAGATAATTATGAACTTATTTAAGAATAAATAGTTTTTATTTTATTATTGAAGTTAGAATGTTTACGTCTTTACATTTTGGTATCATAGCCCTAGGTTTATAACACTGGAACCTATGATCTCACTAAAGAATCTTATGATTAAGTATTCTTGTGTCAAAATGGTGCGACTCAAATAGACTACTAGAAAGTCAGTGACTGGGAATGAATGCTACCTAAGGGTTAAGAAAGAAAGAGAAGCAATTATCAAAACAATTGAAGGAACCAACAAAGACAACGTAATCTAGTTAGGCGACACCAAAACCTTAAGTCATGCTATGTCTTGAATTTGTTTGGAGAAAAGGAAGATAAAGGAAGCTGTTAACTTCATACCTCCAGATTCTCCTACAAAATCCAACTCCTTTTCACTTTCTAGAGAAGGGCCTATTGAGCGGAGTATTGGTTTGGAAATGATTTTTAAAGATCAATACAAGCCCTTTATCAAAAATAATTTCAATTTCCACTAGTGATGAATCCAAAGGGTATGTACCCC